>NW_027315801.1:32366901-32369401 GCF_026437365.1 Eucyclogobius newberryi | reverse complement strand
AGTTGAGGTATTTACCTTTAGGCCCAATGATGTGTTTCAGCTACGCACTGAGATGTGGCTCAGATTCTTCACTCACACAAAGAAAAGTAGCTTTATAGCACAAATAAACCATGCATTTTGATAGTTGGCAATGAAAAATAACAGTTTCCTTTTTGATCAGTGTTGAATTGAACCAAAATACTCCATTTTGTTAGTAAAAGTATTACATAAGAAGTATGACATACCAAAAATTGACTTTTAGAGTAAAATAGTAAAAAGTATTTCATGTTTATTATGAGAACTAATAAAGAATTATAAAAACATTATTGGTCAAAATAACTCTATATTGATTTCTTAAAAATACATTTTCTTTGCTTTAAGCCAGGAACTATAAAAACCCTGGGTTGTCACCTTAAATGTATTAAAAAGAAACTCCCCATTCAATTCAACTGGTGTCAAGCCTTAAGGAAAATACTTTCTACCTTTCAGTCCATTTAAAATATGTAGTGGAGAGGAAAGTAGACAGATGCTTTCAGCTGTATAAGATAAAAGTATCCACAAATTTGAATAAAACATTTTACATATACTTTTACTTTTGTACTTCATATACTTTCCACCACTAAATGGAACAGATGTTAAAATAACATCAAGTGTATGTATTTTATTCTTTTGAACAATGGCTATAATTGTGTTTATTTAAGTTCTGCTCTCTTGTCCAGAAATGGTGTGTGAGTTCTGGCTATGTCACGCTCTGCTCTGCCGAGAGCCAAAATTTGTCCTCCTGAGGCACAATAACCTCAAAAACACCAGGACCGCTTTAAAAATAGATCACAGGCTTTTCCACAATGCTGCGATGTTAAATGTCTCTAACTTCTCCAACTCCTTGCCTTCCATCATCTTTCTTCACTTGGTCATTTATAATTAGAACAGAAACCTTGGTCTGTCATCAGCTCAAAAGGACAAACAGCTGCAGTGTGGTGTTAGGGCGGGGCGATATTTTTTGCTTTTATTAATGGCACAAGAAACTTTTACATGGGAAATGTATTATATTAGTAGATGATCCACATTGATAACGGATGTAGACTTTCAGACTGCAGACTGGATTTTCATTTGGTCAAATAAACAGCTTTGTGATGCTGAGATTGGAAACTTTTTGCATAAATATTAAAGTGTTTTAAATTGGTATTTGTCGTTTCTTTCACTTGGGTTGACTAATAATTACTCACTGATTGACACTAGCGGCAAACTGAAGAGATGATTTGAGCTGGTGATAAATGACAGTTATAAAGTCAGAGGCACACGATGAGTCACATCTACAGCTGCTCTGTGCATCACATCTTTCAAACTCGAATCACATCTTCTCTAACACGAGCAAAAAATTTGAATGTACTTTGTGAGTGGTGCTCAGGACAGCAGTTTTACACAATATGAAGCCAGTGCATTTGTGTGCTGTCGCCACTCCAGTTTGGGAGTCACTTCCCCGAGGACTCCAGTGACCACGGGCACCACTTTTACCTCCACCTTCCACGCCTTCACCAGCTCTGAGCCCGTGGTATTTCTCCAGTTTCTCGTTTTCCTGATGTTGCCATTACTTGGTATTGCCACGTCAACCATAAAGGCTTTCCTCTGCTGTTTATCCACCACCACACTGTCTGGTTGGTTTGCCATTACCATTCTGTCAGTATCTGGAAGTCTCACAGGACCTTAATTTGATTGTGGGTTTTAAAGTATCCATGCATCCCACATCCTTTGCATGTATCCCCTCTGACTAGGGTTACTGCAGTGGTAGCATTCCAACAGAGCTATGTTCCCCAGCACAATGTTCATTTGATCATACATCAGAATCAGAATCAGAAAGGGGTTTATTGCCATTTGTCGATGAACAAACATAGGAACTTGTCCTGGTGTTTCGGTGCAACACAGACAAGAAACATTGAACACATTTGCCATTAAGACGCTCAACATAATTCAGTGTGATCTTTCCTGATCTAATTTATAGAACATTTCCCTGTAGCGCTCTTGGTAATTCTAGCAAAAGGTTTTACCGTTCAAAATTCGTTCAGTAAAACAATCTCAAATTACAAAATGCATATTCATGAAAAATCAGAGGTTCAAATGTGGCACAAAGGCTTTTTTCAACCATTAAAACGTATATGCGCTTGCTAGGTATAAAATTCAACTCTGTCACTGCATCCAACAGATCAGTGTGTGCAGAACAACTTCCTCCAGCTGAACTCAGACAAGACTGAATCATTGTCTTTGGCCACAGAAACAGTCTCTTGCTCTAAGACTCACAAATCAAGTTAGAAATCTGGGGGTAATAATGGACTCAGACTTGAACTTTAACAGCCAAATCAAATCCATAACATCAGCAACTTTTTACCATCTGAAATACATAAAAAAATAGTCTAAATCAGACTTGGAGAGACTTATCCATGTGTTTGTCTCCAGTAGATTAGACGTCTGTAACGGCCTGTTCACTGGCCTCTCCAAACGAGCTGTAAAACAGCTCCAGTACATC
>NW_027315801.1:32191901-32361901 GCF_026437365.1 Eucyclogobius newberryi | reverse complement strand
AGAGCCCACCACAGCAGGGGTCAGAGCCCACCACAGCAAGGGTCAGAGCCCACGACAGCAGGGGTCAGAGCCCACCACAGCAGGGTTCAGAGCCCACCACAGCAGGGTTCAGAGCCCACCACAGCAGGGTCCAAGCCCACCACATCAGAGTTCAGAGCCCACCACAGCAGGGGTCAGAGCCCACCACAGCAGGGTTCAGAGCCCACCACAGCAGGGGTCAGAGCCCACCACAGCAGGGTTCAGAGCCCACCACAGCAGGGGTCAGAGCCCACCACAGCAGGGTTCAGAGCCCACCACAGCAGAGTTCAGAGCCCACCATAGCAGGGTTCAGAGCCTACCACAGCAGAGTTCAGAGCCCACCACAGCAGGGTTCACAGCCCACCACAGCAGGGTTCACAGCAGGGGTCAGAGCCCACCACAGCAGGGGTCAGAGCCCACCACAGCAGGGTTCAGAGCCCACCACAGCAGGGGTCAGAGCCCACCACAGCAAGGGTCAGAGCCCACCACAGCAGGGGTCAGAGCCCACCACAGCAGGGTTCAGAGCCCACCACAGCAGAGTTCAGAGCCCACCACAGCAGGGGTCAGAGCCCACCACAGCAGGGTTCAGAGCCCACCACAGCAGGGGTCAGAGCCCACCACAGCAGAGTTCAGAGCCCACCACAGCAGGGGTCAGAGCCCACCACAGCAGGGTTCAGAGCCCACCACAGCAGGGGTCAGAGCCCACCACAGCAGGGTTCAGAGCCCACCACAGCAGAGTTCAGAGCCCACCACAGCAGGGTTCAGAGCCCACCACAGCAGGGGTCAGAGCCCACCACAGCAAGGGTCAGAGCCCACGACAGCAGGGGTCAGAGCCCACTACAGCAGGGTTCAGAGCCCACCACAGCAGGGTTCAGAGCCCACCACAGCAGGGTCCAAGCCCACCACATCAGAGTTCAGAGCCCACCACAGCAGGGGTCAGAGCCCACCACAGCAGGGTTCAGAGCCCACCACAGCAGGGGTCAGAGCCCACCACAGCAGGGTTCAGAGCCCACCACAGCAGGGGTCAGAGCCCACCACAGCAGGGTTCAGAGCCCACCACAGCAGAGTTCAGAGCCCACCATAGCAGGGTTCAGAGCCTACCACAGCAGAGTTCAGAGCCCACCACAGCAGGGTTCACAGCCCACCACAGCAGGGTTCACAGCAGGGGTCAGAGCCCACCACAGCAGGGGTCAGAGCCCACCACAGCAGGGTTCAGAGCCCACCACAGCAGGGGTCAGAGCCCACCACAGCAGGGTTCAGAGCCCACCACAGCAGGGGTCAGAGCCCACCACAGCAGGGTTCAGAGCCCACCCAGCAGGGTTCAGAGCCCACCACAGCAGGGTTCAGAGCCCACCACAGCAGGGGTCAGAGCCCACTACAGCAGGGTTCAGAGCCCACCACAGCACTGAAACTGCACTATTTAAAGTCACAAATGATTTGTTATTAGCTGCTGCTGATGAACTGGTCTCAATCCTGGTTCTGTTTGACCTCCATCGACCACAACATTCTACTGCAGAGGTCAGAATGTGATGTAGGTGTCGGAGGAACAGCCCTCAGCTGGTTTAAATCTTATTTATCTGATAGGTACCAATTTGTTCATGTAAACCAGAGCTCCTCACACTATTCTAAAGTAATGTTTGGTGAGTCACAGAGGTCTCGGCCCAATTCTGTTTACGCTTTATATGCTGCCGTTAGGCAACATTATCAGAAAGCATGGCATTAACTTCTACTGCTATGCAGATGACACTCAGCTGTATTTGTCAATGAAACCCAATCAGAGCGATCAAGTAGACAGACTTAGTGCTTGTGTGAAGGATATAAACATCTGGATGACATTAATTATCTGCTTCTTAACCCTGAAAAAAACGTCAGTCAATGTGCTGGGCCCTAAGCATCTACGAGACGCTTTATCAGAGCAGATAGTCACACTGGACAATGTCAGTGTGGCCTCCAGTTCTACTGTAAGAAACCTTGGAGTCTTATTTAACCAGGAGCTCTCATTTAAAGCACATACAAATCAAGCCTGTAAAACAGCCTTTTTCCATTAGCAATACAGCCAAAATCAGAAGAATCCTGCCTAAAAGCGATGCTGAAAAACGTATCCATGCATTTGTAACGTCTAGATTGGACTACTGTAACTCCCTGCTCACAGCGGGTCTTAAAAGCTCCATAAAAAGCTTTCAATTGATTCAAAATGCAGCAGCAAGATTACTAACAGGAACTAAATGAAGAGAACACATTACGCCGGTGCTCAAGTCCCTTCACTGGCTCCTGTCGAGTTTAGAATCAAATCAACGGCAACCGTTGTTGTGATTTTGGGCATTACAAAAATAAATTGAATTGAATTGAAGCATTGTGTCAACTGATGGGACTTTATGGACAAAAACAAATGCATTAGATTCAGTTGTAGTCATCTGGACTCTGTTTTTTGAAAAAACTAAACGTTTCGACTCTCATCCAAGAGTCATTCTCATTCTGAGAATGATAAAAGGTGAGTAGTGGCAGTGGCAAGATGAACAGGTTAGACAACGCCCTCTTCCTAGCGGAGAATTCCAGTCTGAATTTTCCTTTTAGCACCGTTCAATTTAATATAAATATCCTTAACACAGACAGAGTGCTCTAACCATAACACTTAACTTAACAAGTTCTATTCAGGTTCTGAACCGGTTTGAGTCCCTAGTCCCCTTATAACCTCTTAAACATGTACACACATAGAGCAGCAGATAATGATTAATGGAGAGGAACGTCCAGCCTTTAAATCCCTTGGAGCTCTCCACAGGCTCCACCTCAAAGCAGCATATTATTACAAAGACACAGAGAGGGTTCAAATCTTTTTCATTTACAGCCGGGGTCTTGATCTCTCCCTCTTCAGCCGGGACAGTCTGGATAAAGGCATGGGACCTGGAAGGACCCTCTGCATGAGTCTAAACAAGACCATGAAAGTACAATAAAACCTTTGCATGTAGCAATATGTAAACAATGATTCAAAAAAACACTTCTCCCTGTAAACAGGACCAGGAGCTTGAGGTGGTGGTCGAGTGCCTGCCCCTGGATGAAAAGGTTGCAGGTTCAACTTCAAACGACAGAGCTTAAAGTTGATACACTGTCCCACTTGATGATTGTACCTTTGCAACATTTATGACTGAAGGGCTTTTCACAAGTCAGATGCAGCATATCAAACCCGAGACAAACATGAGGCCCTGAAGAACCAACACAAAACAAAACAGAAAAACCTTAGATCTTTATTTGCATCTTTTTTTATTATCATCATTCTGTTACTCTCAGTGAAACAAACAGTAATAGTGAATTATTCAATTAAAATGTAACAGGCACATCACTTAGAAAGTAAAAGATACTAACTATACACTATATAATTCAGTGACAACACGATTTCTATGAAAGGCTGTGTGTCATTTATTGAGAAAAGGTCATTTCAACCTGGAGAGATGCAAATGAATATACCATAGAAATTGATGAACGATGAATAGTTAAAAAGGAAACAATTTATCAAGATAAGTTTGGCGCTTAGACCTCGGCAGGGAATGATGAGTGATGTCAAGGAGGTGCAGAGCAGGATATGATGGGACTCTTCCCCTTAAAACCTGAAAATTCAACTCTGTAAAGGTGGTGCTGGGGTGGTGCTGGTGTGGTGCTGGGATGGTGCTGGGGTGGTGCTGGGATGGTGCTGGGGTGGTGCTGGGGTGGTGCTGGGGTGGTGCTGGTGTGGTGCTGGGATGGTGCTGGGGTGGTGCTGGGATGGTGCTGGGGTAGTGCTGGGGTGGTGCTGGGATGGTGCTGGGGTAGTGCTCGGGTTGTGCTGGGGTGGTGCTGGGGTGGTGCTTGGGTGGTGCTGGGATGGTGCTGGGGTGGTGCTGGTGTGGTGCTGGGATGGTGCTGGGGTAGTGCTGGGGTGGTGCTGGGGTGGTGCTGGGATGGTGCTGGGGTAGTGCTCGGGTTGTGCTGGGGTGGTGCTGGGGTGGTGCTTGGGTGGTGCTGGGATGGTGCTGGGGTGGTGCTGGGGTGGTGCTGGGGTGGTGCCGGGGTGGTGCTGGGGTAGTGCCGGGGTAGTGCCGGGGTAGTGCCGGGGTAGTGCCGGGGTAGTGCCGGGGTAGTGCTGGGGTAGTGCCGGGGTGGTCCTGGGGTGGTGCTGGGGTGGTGCTGGGGTGGTGCTGGGGTGGTGCCGGGGTGGTGCTGGGGTGGTGCTGGGGTGGTGCTGGGGTGGTGCCGGGGTGGTGCTGGGGTGGTGCTGGGGTGGCGGAGGGCTGCGCAACCTGAACTGCTGAATGGAGTGAAGGAGGGCACGGTATAAAACAAGTAGATTGAGCAGTTGAGCAGTGATTGGACGCTGCTGAGCCTATTAGAGCAGAGCAGAGCAGTGAAGGTCTGTCTGTTGCACAAGTGAAACTCTGCTTTTACTACACTTCAGTTCAGTTTACACATACACAAAAAATAGCATATGTAAGGAAGGCACTGATGTGGATGTGAGAAGGAATTTAAATCAATTACAGGTCTTTAAGGGAGGTAGTAAACAGTAATAGGTAGCGTTACTTTTAACTTATTACGCTACCTCGTTACGCATTACAAGGTAACGTGTTACCCCCAACTGGTAGTAAATCTTTCAGAGTTATCAATTAAATAAATTGCAAAGATCATTCATACTTTCTTCTTTCATACACAAATTTACACCAACAATCAAGGACTGGACCAAAATGATACCAGACATTTGCGAAATGGAAAATATTACATTCGAACATTAAATGAAAATGGCCACATTTGACAGACTATGGACTAAATGGTAAATTTCAATTGGTTTATATGTGCCTTAATTTTCTTTTTGTAATTTTGTCTACTATTTTAGATTTTTTTTAATCTACTGTTCTCGCTCTAGTCTTGTTTTGTTTAATTGTGTTCTTTTATTTCTACATACCGGTTTATATTCTAAATATGTTTTTTTGTCATTATTATAAAAAGATAAACAGTGACAAAGAAAGGCCATGCGTAGTTCTTTGTCTGCACCACAAGGCCCATAATGCCGAGTCTAATTGCCTTACATAACCTCTGCCTTTGGACCTGAGGATGGCCATTGATGAGACTCACAACAGCAGAGGCTGCTTCTTAATGGCTCCTCAGACAAACAGGCTTTATCTGCTGTAATGGAGTAATGTGGATTCTTATGGAAAATCTATATACATTTAGAAGCATCTTACATTATCATTCATTAGTCATTCATAAATAAGGGAAATCAAGCTGAAATGTATTGCACATTAGCAAGTTGTAGAACCAGCGTCACAAAACTGAGTTTTGATGCATGCGTTGAAAAAGGATTTTGCGATCCAGAGATAGACCAAAGATCAGATTTATGGATGTAATAAAGAAGGACATAATGTCAGAGAATGCAAAGATGCCTGGAAAGGAAAAGCAGAGGTGTATTGCAAAAAAGATTTATTGCATACTAATCCATGTTTTATCATACACACATCAACTTGGGACACTTGTGTGTCATTATTTACACAAACTAATCATTGAGATTGAACTTCATGCAACTTCTGATGGAGCTCACGTCTGACACAATAAGAACACAGGTTTGTACTTCATCTAAAGCTCCTTCATCAAGAAGGCCCAGCAGAGGATGTATTTCCTGAGCAGGAAAGCCAGTCTAATAGTGCAGATGAAGGTGAAATTCTACATAGTCAGGGACAAACAGACACTGAAGCGCTTTGTGCGCTCTGCTGAGCAGGTGATCAGCTGCAGACTTCCATCTCTGCAGGACCTGTACGGCTCCAGGACTCAGGGACAAGCAGGTTGGATCATAGTTGACCCTTCTCACCCTGGACATGGACAGTTTGAGCCACACATGTTGCACCTTTACCGCTGAAGCAAGTTCCTAGTTGATTAACATGTGACACACAATTCAAAATCCTCCTCCTCCTCCTTACAAAGCCATAAATGACCTGGTCCCATCCTACCTCAAAGATGCTATATAGTACCTCATCAACCAAATAGAGCACTTTGCTCTCAAAATGCTGGACATCTGATGGTCCCAAGAGTCTCTAAAAGCACAGTAGGAGGTAGAGCGTTTAGCTCCCAAGCTCCTGTGTTATGGATTCAGCTCCTGTCCATGTCAAAGAGGCCGACACAGTCTCTTCATTTTAGACCAGGCTTAAAACATTCCTCTTTTCACTTGACCACTATCCACTGCTTCTGACTTTTTCTATCAAACAATATTTAATATTTAATTTCATTTGCAATCTGTTCATTGTTTTTTCTTCTTCTCCTCCCACTTCCCCGCCGGGAATGAAACCTGCACATCGATGACCTGTGGATCCAGATGCACCTCAACTGCTTGGAGAAAGGATCTCAACTCCATATGAACGGTTCTTCATCTGCCTCGAAGAACTGGTTCTCTTCCTGAGTGGGTCCAGCTCCACTGTCTATCTGTAAATTGAAGCGCTTCCGCTGGTCTGTCAGAAGGAGTTGGCTCTGTCCTTCACTGTGGAACTCCTTGGGGTTTCTACTTTTTCCCAAAGAGATTTTGGTAGTTTTTCCTGGCCGAGAAGGAGGGTCTAAGGACAGGGGAGCTTAAGACATTTGTGTTAGGACAGGGGATGCTGGGGACATTACCAAGTCCCTCTGAACATTAATCTGTTTTGAACTGTCGCCCCTCAAGGCAACTGCTGTTGTAATTTTGGGCGTTACAAAAATAAATTGAATAGAATTTCTTTGAATTGTAAAGCAGCTTCACTCTGTCAGTGTCTAGTCCCGGCTGGAGTACGGGCAGGAGGGAGCAGGCTAGAGGGCACATGCACCTGAATAATAGATCAACTTTCAGCTCCGCAAAGCAGCTGAATCACTTCCCATCATGCCATGCTCTGGCTATCAGAAGTCATTATGTAATCTCTGCACAGGCCAGCCCGAGACTCTGATTTAGGTGTTCAGAATGACTTCGCACTTGTGTGTCATGGGCTTGGTGCAAACTACACTCTGTCAAGATGGATAAGGAAGTGACAGAGGGTTAGATACGAGATAAATCTGAGGCTAATAATCCTCCAGTCTCTGATGTGGCGATTGAAGTGTCCCAGGACACTTGGGCCAGTACTGCAGTGAAGGCCATGCTTCAGGGTTGAGGCGGGTGGTGAGGAGAAGTGTCGCTCAGGGGAAATAAGCTCATCATAGTTAAGGTGATAATAATAGAAGAGATATGTCGGGAATGGAGAAGGTCAAACCAACCAGGAAAAATGTTACTTTTAGAGACATTTGATGCCGTTCCATTAATCGAAGTGGGTATTTTTAGCTACAGTAGCAACATAAATCAAAGTGTATGCAGACCGAATCAATAACTTACACCAACAGATAATAAATGTCATGTCAAAAAAGTAGGTAAAACGTCCCCTCCCCCCAAAAAATAAAAGAAAATCAAAATCCTTACTTGTGTAAATGTTTTGATCAGACAACATGACAAAATGTTCTTATCCTCAATAAATCACAATTGCAGTCACCCCTGTAAAGCTTCACAAAAACAAGTGAATAATTGTCCACGTTCAAGATTCATCAGTGAAACAAGCAAATTGACTATTGAAGGATCTACTTCTATAGCATACATAAAAAAGTAGAGGAGCAAAAATAGCTTATTGATTTCCTCTGATCCGGGCTCCGCCTTTATCAATCAGAGCTTCCTCAGTGCACTGCATAACTGAACCAGAGAGAAGATAAAGAACAGCAGTAAACACCTCAGAGAGCACAGTCTGACAACAGCACACACTGTGTCTCACTCAGCTCCAGTTTCAAAACCAAATATTATATCTTTTGCAAAAGTCTTCAAAATGTTGGAAGCATGCAAAATAGGCCCATGTTTACAGCATGTACATCATGTATGTTCATTAACAAGCACCGTCCTGACCAAATAAACAAAAAATAATAATAATAAGATAATAACATGTTTAAACTATGTTTAATGATCAATTCACTGTAAACCTGGATGCTTAATATAATATATTTGACTTTACTCCATTTTACATTCAGTTAAAGCCACACTGCCTCTCAATTGCACTTCCTTTCTGCGTCGTATCAAATGATACTTTTCTATAATTAACCCTTTTGTGGTTTGAGTGTAAAACAATCTGAGTTCTCTTTTCATTCACTCAAGGAGCGGCTTAATACTTCAACAATATATATACTAAACTGTGTTCCTACATCCTGTGATCAAATTGGAAGTTTCTAAATGCATGTCTGAGCCAGCGTTCCTCACACACTTTGCACAGCAGTCCAAAACGTTGATGCAATTTTCAGCTTTTCCCCTGGAGCACAATCATTGCCATCTGACTGGAGCGCTGTAGACTGGGTCTCTTCATGAACTGAACTCTGGAGGACACACACAGCCAATCAGGACTGCAGAGGGAAGAGGGATTATAGGTTGAGAAAACGTGAAACAAGCCCCTGAGGTCGCTCCACTCTGGGTAAGTAGCTCTTAGCAAAACCAACACTGCAGAGAGTGATATTTTTTACACAGAATCACTGGAAATGGCTTATATCTGTAGTTTATTTTTTTATTTTTTATGACTATGAGCATATTATTATTATTATCATTATCATTATTATTTTTATATTCTTTTATGTTGTTTTTTTGATAAAAAAATATCAGAATATCCTTTTTTAAGAATAAACACAACAGAACACAACATAACTCGACAGAAGAGCAAAAATACAATTTTCTTAGCCATTTCTTTGTGATGGCCTTTTTTTCCAACTGCCAAAAGTATTCTCCAAAGGTATCAATTTATCATGTCTATGGCAGGAGTTTTGAGGCCCAAGTACATAGCATTGAAATTGAGAGGGATCATCAAAAACAGTCTGCACAGCCTTGTTAATTTCAGTCCCATATTTTTGAGCAGCAGGCAGGCTCGGCTCTAGACCAAACTGACTGAGGGTGCATTCGAGTTTCAAAGGGGTGCAAACATGATACTCTTCTATTAAGTGTCATAATATAACACACTTGAAAAATTAGGTTGCGACGCACCCTTTTGCACCCCTATAGACCCGGGTCTGGTTACAGGACAGTCCCAAAACACGTGATAGTGGTTCGCCTGCTGGCTACGGCAGTTTCTTCAACAACAATGAGCACTTTGACATGGTGATAGTCCTCGTGTAATCTTCGGGTCTGGGATCTGTGAGTGTAGCACGAGGATTAAGAAAAAAAATGTGACAAAATTCCCTCCAGACATGTCATTTTGTGGTTCTCCACTGGGATGTAAAAATATTTTCAGACTTTTGTCCAGCAAAACAAGGGTAACCTCTCTTTCCCATTTGTTTTAATATATTTAGTAGAGTACCTGTCCATATTATTCCCCTTGAAAGTTCTGATTTATATATAATGGTCATTACTTTGTTTAATTTCTTGATTATAATATCTTCCTATTGGTGAATACCTAAAGTCTTGTTACTCCAAGCCAAAGGATTCTTCCAACACATCAATTCTTTTCACATGATTTTCTTTTACAATCTGGCAAAAAACCTTTATACCTTTTGTTATCCAGACTTTAGGTCTGGATAACAAGGACTGTCGGAAAAACTGCAGAGAATTTTTAGACAACACGAAGTCCCTGTTTATTTTAAACCAGGAAACACTTTAAGACAAAAACTGGTTCACCCTAAGGACAAGTTGCCGACTCAAAAACAGAGCAAAGTAATTTATTCTATCCAATGCAGTGAAGAAAGTTGTAAAGAACGTTACATAGGTGAGACAAAACAGCCTCTACACAAGAGGCTTTATCAGCACAGAAGAAATACTAGTTCAGGACCTCAGAGCGCCGTGCATCTCCATCTTGAAGCCTCTAATCACTCGTTTGAAGACGGTGAGGTGAAGGTTTTAAGCAGGGAGAAAAGATGGTTTGAAAGAGGAGTTAAGGAAGCTATTTTTGTTAAAAAAGAAAAACCTTCTTTAAACAGAAACGGAGGTCTAAGGTTCAATCTTCCTGTAGTTTACAATGGGATCCTGAACCCCTGGAGAGGTAGAGGACCAGTACCAGGACATTTAGATGCTAATCAGGTATTCAGGGTGGGTGAGCCAGGGTCTCACAAAGACAAAGGGGAGACTAATAGCCCATTAAAGGGTTGAATAGGCTCGGTAGATACCAAGAGGGTAAGTTTCTGTTGAAACAAACAACTCTTTCCTCTTCAGGAAGGCTCCTCCCAATGGGCTGGACTTACCACAGAATAGTATAAATATCGGAGTTCTCGACCTAAATTCTTTTATTGACAATGACTCTTGGATGAGAGTCGAAACGTCTATTTTTTCTAACTGAGTCCAGATGACTACAACTGAAGCTTTTTCTACTAGTTTGGACATGCCTGGTCTAGTCGGTCCTTCCCATCTTTAGGTATTAGGGATTTGATGGCTTCTTTCCAACAAGGTGTTTGTACCACTCTGAGGTGAATGATTGTTCTTTAATCTTTTGTACTTCCAACACCTGTTATTTCAGCCCCTAATTTTTATTTTGCTCTTCTGTAATAGCTCTTCTGCAAATTGAGGGTGTCTAAAAAAGAATATGTTTTGAGATATTATTTACAGAAAGGTTTTTTACAGAAGGATTCAAAGGCTTATTATTTTGCTTGTCCTGATTTTTTTTTTCTTTCTTTAAGCTTGTTGTTTTCTAGTTTCCAGGCTAATAATTTAGAAAAATTAGATCCACTATCATAACATCTTTGCTTGGAGAATTTTTTTATTTTTTTGTTTGAAGGTCATGTAATTAATTTCTCCTCTTATCTTTTTAATGTCATAGAGCATTTGAGGATTCCCCTTCCCCTTACCTCCAGAATATTTAGTTTTTCTTCCCCATTTTTTCTCTTTTGCCAAGGTCAAGGCTATAATTTTTCCTCTCACAAATGCTTTAGCAGCATCCCAGAGAATGGGCCGGGAAGTTTCACCATTGTCATTCTCTTTTCCTTCAGGCCTACAGTAACGTAGATAGGAGCATGATCACTTAAGTCTATTGTGCCCACATCTGCCTCAGTGATTTTTGTCTTTATTTAGAATAATAGTCTATTCTGGAGCAGGTTGAATGTGGATTAGAAAAATGGGTGTACTGGCATGCACTGGGGTTCATCTCCCTCCACATGTCAATCAGTCCTATATTCTTCATTAATCATACGAAATCTCCATCAGTTGTTGCCTTGACCAGTATATATTTGCCTTCCTTGTCATGCCTTATTCAATTTCTACTGGTTGTTACTGTTCTGGGTTGCGGGTGACTGGAGCCTATCCCAGTGACTTTGGGCCAGTGACTTTACATCAAACATTTTGTTCAAAAGCTATTTGGTTTGAAATCAATATTGCAACTGTGTTTACCACTGTATGATGAATAGTAATAAAATGTATAACAAAATATCATATAAAAAAGATTGAATTGTAGTCATCTGGACACTGTTTTAGAAAAACATGACATTTCTCAATCTGTGGATCTGGTCTAATAACTTTGATATTTATCCTACTCTGAGCCGAGTAAGCCCTGCCCACTGGGAGGAGCCTCCTGATTATAGCCTGTCCTGTTTCACCTGAAACTGATCTTCTTTACCTTAATAGCCCTATAATGGGCTATATAAATCCTATTGTTAGCTGGCTATAGCTCCCTCATCAGGGTATTATCAGGAAGTCCCTCCTGGAGGGCAGGACTTATGCAGCCCAGAGAAGGATAAATGCCTGAATTCTCAAACTAGATTTGCAGATTGAGAATAACTTTTGGATGAAAGTCGAAGCGTCTTGTTTTTCAACAGAGGGTCAGATGACAACAATTTTCTATGACTAAATTAATATATTAAGTTTAAACCATGTCATTGATCTAAAATAGAAGGATTTACCCCATGGGAACCTGATGAATGGTCAACACAAAGCACACACAATAAGTCAATCAATTCAACTTAATTCAAGTAAACTACAAGAAGACTTCTTGAGAAGGCAAATCTTCCCTCAACTTCCCTCTGTGTTTACAATAAGTCTTATCTGTGTGTCATGTAGAGACATTGTAATTCCTTTGTTATTAACAGATCTGTATCAAACTCAAGGTTTTTCTTGCTTATTTCAGTAACAGTTTTGTTCCTTGAGGTAAGCTGGACTGTGTATGTGCACTTCTAATGTGAAGGTTAATAATGTGATCAACAAAGTTCTATGGCTAAATCCACACAACAACTTTAGTGATTTTCCACAATTTAAAGGTAGATTAACCCTCCATAAAAAAGTGCACCTTTAAATATTGTCATGTTTTTGATCAGTTTCCCATTTTGCCCATATGGACCCTATGTGGGCTTATGTGGGCTTCCAATATGGGCTCTACATGGGTTTGCCCACATGGGGCCCCACATAAAATCTAAGTAGGGTTTATGTGGACCCCATCAGGGCAACCCAGGCCAAACCCATAGGCCGTACTTTATATCTCAAATCAAATGCCTGAAGATTATTAGACTATCATACTGTTAAAGAGTTAAACAAACACCTCTCAACAGTGTAACGTTCTGCTCCTCCTTTAATCCTTGCTTAAACAACAAATTCTCGCTCAACAAACAGACTACAATAATAAAGTTGGCAAACCCAACAAGTGGGGCCCACATACATTTACTCACTTATAACCCATATTCACAAAACCCCGCTTACATCCCACATGGGGCCCATAATGCACTACTCACATGGGCAAAACCAAATGGGGCCTGCTTGGGTTTACCCACTCACATGCCCATGTGAAACTCACACTGCCCAGACAAAACCCATGGGGCCCACATACAATGTTGGCCGGGTTAGGATCAGTGAGGACAGAAAATCAGTTTGACAATTCAATCTCCCCTCGTTTAAGATCTGCAGGTGTGAGCATTGACATATAAAAAACATTAAAATCTAATACGGTAATCATGAAATGCATAAAGACATCCTGACTGTGCTACGGAACATTTCCAGTCTAATCACTGTTTGATTATGCAAAGCCCTTCCTAATCATTCATTTCCTATTGACAGATTGAGGGACTTAGTTTTATTGGAGATTAGAGATTCCACAGTTAATTAGTAGAGCAACATCTGTATTCCCCAAAGGAGCAGTCCACAATCATCTGCCTTTACTTCACCCGAGAGAAACAGATTAACCGGTTTAAAACTCATAACAACTTCACGGAGGTGAAAACAGGATGGACATTTTTTTATGACAAGAAGCAGCAGCAGCAGCAGCTTTTGTGTTCTATGTCATCAACACATCAAATCCATCCAAAATGCAGGGACAATTTATGCACAAAGAACAATTTCCCCCCCTGTCAGTTGAAACATTCCCTTCACAAAATTAAGATCCTGTACTTGTCAAATGATAACTATTGTGTAAATAACTGTGTATAGTTGCCTAGTAACAGTTATGGCTTTACCTCTACATAATTACCGGTATGTCACGTTTGCAAAGACCCCAACCTTAATTAAATCACTTGTCCCTGTCACCAACTCTGATCCTAACCTTAATCTGATTGAGAAATAGCACGTTGTCAAAATTGAGTATCTGCAAATTTCAATAGAAATGCAGTGCAGGAATGATCATCAATACAATGTGGCATAAAAATTATACACACCAAAATTATCCGAGAAAACTATGAGCAATATTTTTAGCTAAATCTTAAATAAATACTATTATTTTATTATGTTTTAAATAAATGATTAGTCAAACATGTTAGGGTTAGTTAGTGAGTATGCGCTTGGGTTAGGGGTTAAAGAGGATACAAATACAACCAAAAGCTTAACAAATGCACAATGAAAGTGATCATAAACTGAGCTAAAAGCCTGATTAAAGAGGTTAAAATGCAAATGTACCTAATATAACTCAACTTTATACCAACATATGTGCTCATTCGAACAACTGAGAAGTGAACTGGTAATCAAAATTAAATTCAAATGCCCCTTTTGATGCTGCATTTGCATAATGTTATGTGTGAAACCTTCAAGTTGTCAAATCTGAGCTCATTTCTTCGTTATTACAGGCTCTTTGGGGCCGCATCAGCGACAGCGCTAATTGTCTGAAAACAATAGTGCCCTGCTTGCTGATCTTGTCTATTGTTTTCGTTTGGTCTGCCCCTCTCTGACACTCATCATGGCCTTATCTCGTGATTCACCAGGAAAAGCCTTTCGACTGAAGCGCGGCCTGTTGCTAAGAGATGCCAGAGAGACGGAGATGTGCGGAGAAGACATCACAAGCGTTTATACAACCATGTGAGCTCCACACTTATTCTAGCCTACATCAGGACTAAACAGGTACAAGCTCTTACAGAAATGTGGCAGAAAAGTGGGTTGTTGATCAAGTGGAGCAATTATCTCTTCACTGCAGTAACAAATGCCATTTTAATTTCAGTTTTTCTTTCCAGGTTTCAAAAAATGTTCCATTCCAATGTTTATTTAGATGTTGTCATTATGAGGAGTTTGTGAGGCATGCAGACATAGCATAACCCTTGATGAGTAAAACACACCACTGACACTATTTATTTAAAGCAAGTACATTATTCAGCAGAGTCTAGGGCGACAGACATATACTAATGCTTGTCTGGAACCTTATAGTGGTTAGGTGGCCTTGACCCAGACTAGTCCAATCTAGATAAGGTTAAATCCTGTTTTAACCCTCGCGCTGTCTCCCTCATCCATCCAGAACTTTAATCAAATGTATTTAACCCACCGCACACTATTTTGAGGGTGGCACAAGGGTTAAAACCTATTTGCCTCTGTCACACTGCTTTTGCCAAAGCGTTTTACCCCCCAAACCCTAACACATCAAACCATGTCCTTTCTGAAAATTGGTAGGACTGTATAGCAGTATATTCAAATCCAGCATTGAATTATGAATCAGACACGTGACCTCACAAATGCTCACCTGCCTTTCCGCTACACAAAAGGTTTTTGTAACTATTTTATAGATATTATTTTCTACAATTTGTTAATATATTTGCATCCCCTGTGCAATCAGAAGACACATATTATACATAAACTGCGGCCAAAGAGCGAGCAGTACATGACTTGTCTTTGTGTGTCTGCAGCTGCCGGTCGAATGAAGTGCCGTGTGGCTCTAGTTTCATGCATTAGTTTGAGCGTTGTGTAAAGACCGTTGTGTTTGCGATCGGCTTTAAGAGGCAGGTGAACAGGGACAAACTCACTGCATGCATACAGCACATTATCTGGCTTGATCAAGTGCTTAGTGTTTGATTGAAGTTTGAAACTTGATCAGGGCACATCGGGGTGAGGCCCAGGACACTAGAGCCACTCCACTTTACTATTCTGACTACACTTAATCATTAATGGTGCTCTGCGCGTCAGTTAGGTGTGCTGCTGCTGAAAGTAACGTTTGTCTGATTTTTGGGACACAGTGCACCTTTAAGGCTACGCTACATAAGTAAGTTGAGGTAGAAGGAAAGGGTGGATGCAATTAAAATGATTGTAGATTATGAAGAAACCTTTCTGACAAATCAGAAAAACAACATTGATGAAAACAAATATTGTAAAACTGCAAAACATAACGCAGGGATATTATCACACTAAAACATACAGGTGTTTTAACTGAAGCAGAATAACCGAAATACAAGTAAAGATCTCTAGAAGTAATTTCTTTGTACCAAGAAGTCCATTTGAGCAAGAACACAGGACAAAACAAGGCCACAGCAGCCTGATCCAGAGCCAAAACAGTCACAGGGCTGTTCCCATGGCAACACACTGGTCACAGCAGGAAGTGCAGTCAGACAATAATCACTACATCTCACATCTCCAACACAGGAGCTGCAATAACAGAGGGCTAGACTTTCACACCTGGGGCTGGGATGTGAATAGACAAATAGACTTTTGAAAGTGAAATACAAGAGAAACAAGGAGACAAAGGGGCTCAAAGCCTAAATGACAGGTTCCCCTTAGTCTCTGATGGTATAGAACCTGTGGTAAATATTTTGCATAGTTTTACATCCATGAAGTTGCAATTTGTGAAGACGTTTTGAAAAATAAAACTTTGAAATTACAGGAAGTGATCATTCTAAAAGGGAATCCCTCTGTGATGTAATCAATATGCGACGTGCCATTGAAAACAGAGACAATTTACACTTAACTGACACAATTTTCAGTTCAATCAAAAAATTCAACAAAATAAAGTTGTTATCAGGTAATATAATACATATCACCTGAATTATGTAATTTATATGTGTAATTTATATGGATTTTGGCCCTTGTTTACAATATGGTTGCTAGGTAACAGTTGTGGAATTACCTCCTGCTGCCCATGTCCAGCCAGGAAATACAATTATAAAAAAAAAAATAATGGGGCCAAATAGGCAAAATGTTTAGTGAAATCTGAAATATAATCATGTTCACCACATTTGAGTGAAATGCATTGTCCAACCTTAAGTCATATTAAGTAACACAGAAGCACGGAGTGAGGACTGAGGGCAAAGTGGTGGGAGATGAACCTGTGCTGGTAAAATGAGCTTGTATATTGGCAGCCAATCAAGAACAGGCTGATCCTGCAGGTTTTGTTCTTGTGCCTTTAGGTGTTTGGACCTGAACATTCTGACCGAAAACACAAAGTCTTTCTTGTTCTTTACACGCTTTGTACCTTTCGAGTTTCATATTGGCGCATTCGATGTGTCAAGTGAAAGAAAATGACATTTAAGGGACTGCAATCACATGACAATGACTTCATATTTATTTCACAAATATTGCAAACCTGTGGTCTGCTTTTCATAGCTGTATGCAATAGGTTCAAACAT
Organism: Eucyclogobius newberryi; assembly: GCF_026437365.1. Lineage (NCBI taxonomy): Eukaryota > Metazoa > Chordata > Actinopteri > Gobiiformes > Gobiidae > Eucyclogobius > Eucyclogobius newberryi. The sequence goes on along the minus strand of NW_027315801.1, from coordinate 32,345,137 downwards.
GCAAAGTTTAAACTACCTTTTGAATAATAAAAAAAAAGCATAATGTGGTATAGTTCATAACAAAACGTATGAGAGAAAAGTGAAAAGTAACTTAAAGTAGCACTGTGTTTTTACAAGTTTGAGGCCATACATGTGTCATCTGGGAAAACAAATTCAAAACTGATCTGAAAATGGCGCACTAAAAGATATAACTATTTTGTTATTGATATGCTGTTGCTGGAGAGTGAACGATATACTACTAAACTGAGAAGCAACTTGTATTGAGGAAAAAAAAAACTAGATAAATATGCATTATCAGTGATTGAGGTAATAATGATATATATGATGGTGACTCCCTGCCCCCTAGAGCTAATCCTCATTCATTAGCTGGTTTATGAGGCGTGTTGAGTGGGAGGCTTGGTGGTGCAGCAGCTTTTTGGCTCGACTTGCTTGTTCAGAGCTGTGCTAAATTTGCCGCTGCAAATGTGCAAATTCAGGAAAACCCTAAAAGATCTCCAAAATCTATGTGTGGGTGGATTCACTTGAATAAAAATGACAAGGTTTTCCCTCCTCAGTGGGCCCTCATAAACAAAGCTGTACAAAGACTTAAACACATGTATCAACCAGCATCAGTATCTCAAGTATTTAAGTTGAATACAGTGACGTTATTAATTCAACTGCATATTCCCATTCGCGCAGAAGGCAGAAGGAATATTTCAAACTATTTGAAATATTTGTTATATTTTTTAGGAGCGTGGAAGAGGAAGCACAAGATCTCTTTATTGGGCATGTGTGAGTATTCTCTGTTGCAATTTATTTCATTTTCATTTTCAAATATTTCTAAAATGTGACGCACATAACGTGGACAGGGTCAGAGGAACAGAACCTCCAATGCTTTCGTAAGAGGGTAACATAGTAGATAAATTCAGCAAATGAAGTGCTTGTCCAGAGCTGAAACTAAAAATGACGTAATGATGTAGTAATTTTGAAGGTCACTGTTGAATCTCAAATTCTGTTGTTATTTCAGTGAATGATTTAATTGAATTACTATTTAATTGTAGATTGTCACAGTGAATACAGCTCATGACTAATAAATCAAAACAATGACTCATAAGTGTAACTGAAACTGTCAGTGGCGAGTGACAATATCAATTTTACAAGTGACAAAATCAAATGACTACAAAGAAATACAAGCGGAACAAGGTGGAACAGAACATTCTTGTTCTGGTGACTTTTGGTGACGGCAAACAGACTCATTCAGACCAAACAAACGCAACAGAAAGAACTGTTGGCACAATTTAAGGTGTTACATATTTCAGTTTATTATTTTCATGTCGATCAAAAGCCAAATAGAGTCTAGTTATAGCTTAAACTTCTTATGAAAGGGAAATGTCATGGAGCAAATCAACCTGTCGTACTCACATGCATAGTGTCACATTCATGTGCCTATAACTGATGAAAATAGAGTGTTTATTTTACCATTATTATTAGTATTATCTTGTCTTACGCTAGCTGTTTTTTATTTTATTTTTTATCTTTATTTATTTTCCCCCTCCATTCCTTATTAGGAAATGAGAGGTTTTGTCTATAGGAGTTTTTGTTTATAAGAGTTTTGTTTATAAGAGTTCTTCTATTCAGAGTGTTTTTTTTTTAAACTTCCTATAAGTTATCTGTCCTTTTCCTCTGTATCTACCTGCGTTCCAACAATGAAATTTCCCCATGTGTGAATAAAGGATTATCTTATCTTAACCTAATGAATCTAAACAATCTTTCAAACCCAAGCAGCTTGGCAAGATAGTTACTGTTGACTTTTCATTCAATAAATTGTAGCAGGAACAATATTTCTGCAGTTCAATATTTACTGTGTGTACATTTTCTATATTTTTTATGACAAGATTCAAGCAGTAGAGAGTCAATAATTAATAAATAACTAATTGACCTAGTCTGCATGTCAGGGGACTTATACAGCTGCTGTGACTGGTTTGATTTGACACCAGTGACTAAATCCACCCATGGACTTACACATCCTTTAATGAACTTCTCACCGGTGACATTTGGTATTGTGTATCCGCGTGTATCGGGTTCATCAGAGTCGGGGCTTGTGTCATTGCCGAACAACACTTCCTCCTGGACCTTGACCACATCTCGTTGTCCGCGGCTCCCGGGACGCGCGCGCTCCGGCCCTCCGCACTGCGCCTCTCCTCACCGGGCGGGCGCCTGTCACTCGGAAGCTGCTCCCTGCTAATTATACCAATGGCCGCTGATAGGAGCAGACGGCGCACGGATCTCGCTCAAACGACGCCAATTATCCGCGCATCTCGACCTGTTTAGACCAGGCAAGACGCGCATTTAAACATCGCCTCTTTTTTGTCCATCACAGCTGAAAAGGGACCGTTTCTCTTTCACGTTTTTTTAAGCGTCATTTTTTGTGACCGTTTATTGGATGGTGCGTGGATTATTCTGGCCAGGGCATCTCTAGTGTGTAGTGTTCAACCCTCCTCTCTATTTTTTTTTTTTGCATCCACCGTTGTCATCGGAACTTGACGCACGCACAGAGAGGAGACGCACAGGGCTGGATGGAGTAGATACGACCCGGAGACACTGCATCCTTTTCGGCGTTGGCTCAAGGTAAGGCTTCTGTTTTGCCCTCCTTCCTTGCTTCCTTCCTTGCTTCCTTCCTCCTGCTTCCCTCTCCATCTCTCACGTTTCCATGTTGTGCGCGTTTGTTGTCGTGGAGAGTGGTGCAGTGCCAAATCAGCGCGTCTCACAAGGACATTTTGTGAATGGTCACGAGATTACGCGTCTTTGTGTTTATCATCCCAACCGACTGGTGTTTAAAAACCTGTTTGAAGGCGATCGAAGTGCGTCTTGTGTCGTTAGAGACGTGAAGGAGGTGTGCGGGGAATTACATTTACACTTGATTCCAAATGATCAATTTAAATAATTCACTCATTATACATAAAGACTGGAACTGCAATTATGTTATGGCTCCATGTGGCGGACGAGACTTCTTCAGAGGAAGCTGTAAGTCACCTTGCATGATGCAGTAAAGCACAAACCATGGAGAGAAATGACTGTTAATATATTCAATAATTGAATAGCTTAAATGGTAATAATAAAGTAAATCACATGCCCCTAAGATTTTTAGTTGGTGATTTGACATCCCCACCAGATCTGAAGTTTCAGTGATTCATTTTTCTTTAGCAAACACAAAATTAAGTTCATTTAGTGCCGTCTAACTCTACTAACGGGCACTTACGCCAAGACATTTGAGGATAAACTATAATAAATATGATAAACCAATGTGTTAAAGGTGGAATGGACGATTTTTTTCAGCAAATTTTTTATCATATTTCCTCGTGGCGTGGATAAACCATTTGTCCTGCCACGTATCAATCATAAAACGCACCTACCGCTCACCTGCAGCCGCGTGCGGTTCGTCCCCACGTTTCCGCGTGCCTAAGCGCATGGATCTATCATAATATAGTTCCCTCAGTGTACGGGGCAAAATAAAGACAGTTCGAGCTGACGCAGAAGTGGACAGAAATCTACGGGAGTCGAGCGATGCGTTGCGCTCCGTTGCGCTAATAAACAAACGCACGTGTGTGTTGTATCAGTCCACACGGGGGAGTGCACATGCGCACTTCCGCCTGCGTTCTCGAATCGCCGAAAAATCGTCCATTGCGCCTTTACTATAGAGAACTGCAATTGTACAGTGCCTTGCAAAAGTGTGTGCACATTTATCACAGCATTCAATTGTGTTTCTGCTCTTTCTTGTAGCTTGCTCTTTAACAATGGGATCGCTTTAAACCTGGGATTTCCATCATGTTGGACCAACTACCTCAGTGGCGCCCCCAATGTCCCAGATGGACCCTGCTTCTCTCTCTTGGGACCGTCCTGCTGTGGCTGCCGCTGGCCCACATGACCACCCTCAACTGCCACAAAATCTGCATCTGCGCCTCCAACATCGTCAGCTGCTCCAAGATGAACCTGACGGAAGTCCCGTTCAACATCCCCACCTACACCGTTGTCCTGGACCTCAGCTACAACGAACTTAAGAGGCTAAAAGCGGAGTGGACGCCCGACCGTCTGCCCAATCTCCATAACTTGCTCGCGAGCCACAATGAAATTACCTTTTTGTCGTCAGAAGCGTTTATTTACGTGAAGCACCTGCGCTACTTGGATTTGTCTTCTAACAATCTACGGCTACTTGACGAGTTTATCTTCGAGCCGTTGGTGAACTTAGAGGTTCTTCTTTTGTACAACAATAGAATATCCCAGATCGACCGTGCAGCTTTTATCACAATGATCAACTTGCAGAAGCTTTACCTTAGCCAAAACCAAATCTCTCGGTTCCCCGCAGAGCTCGTTAAGGAGAAGTCGCGCTTGGAAAAACTAAGCTTGTTGGACATGTCTTCAAATCGTATTGCAGTTCTGCCTATAGACGAGCTGAGAGTCCTCCCTGCCTATATCAAAAACGGTCTTTACTTTCACAACAATCCTTTGCATTGTAATTGTGACCTTTACACTCTTTTAGCCCACTGGTATATCCGAAAACTCAACTCCGCCGTGGACTTCAAAGACGACTATACGTGTGTCTTGCCTGGTCCCCAAAAAACCCAAGTCCTCGCCTTTGACCTTAGCCATGATTACATGAACTGCAGTACGTTCAAAGAGGAAGACGAGGAGGCATTTTTGGAGCAGACGTTACTTCTCAAGTGTGATACAAAGCACAGAAATATGTTTAAGTCTTGGACGCTGCCCGGGAACGTACCTGTCATAGCAGGAAATAACCAAACGGCAAAAGTGTTGTACGATGGGAATTTGCAGGTCAGCCCAGTGAAGGCGGATGATTCTGGGACCTATACGTGCTTCGCGACAAGCGAGGGATTCAACGAGACCGTCTACATTGTGCTTAAAGTGCATAATTTCACCATGGATAGAAGCGGGGAAAGTCTTAACACAGCCTACACAACATTAGTGGGTTGTCTAGCGAGCGTGGTCCTGGTCCTCATGTACCTGTACCTGACGCCGTGCCGCTGCTTCTGCTGTCCCAACAAGGACAAAGGCAGAGGCGACGACAGCATTCACTCCTCCATGCTAAGCGTCACGCCAACCCATGAGGACCCGGCGTTGAAAGCAGAAATAAACCGGCACGTCGCATTCATCGACTCCAAGAACTCCCAGGGGCAAAATGGCAAGCTCAACCCCAACGGTGACGAGGAGGAAGACGACGAAGAGGAGGAAGACCAGGACGCAGAGGCTGGATCGCTCATGAAAGGCAAGAGAAAGAAGTCCGTGGCGGAGTCAATAAGCTCAGTGTTCTCAGATACGCCTATGGTGGTTTGAACTGGACAAGATGGCCACCGCATTGTGTATCTCAAACCATCACATTTGGACCTAGATACGAGGACTACGTCAGACAATAAGCAGGACCTTTTTACTCCAGCATTTAATTGTGTAGCACTTAATTTTCATACTGTGAAGGAACGGCGATGTGCATTAGGAAGTCTTAGTATTAGATCAGATGTTGACTTGAGCACTCAGGAGGTGGCAGATCAGACCGGAGACAGACACGATGCATGGTTGGCTTGTTACGAGAGCAGGTGGACGACTCGGAAGTGAAAACGTTGCGCATCTTATGTACGGTAAACGTTTGATCCATGTACTGCACAGGAGCCCAGACGGAGATAGCCAGAGACACAGCAAGCCTTCGATACATCTGTCATTAAGACTGAGTCATTTTTGGTAGAGTGGTACACCTAGATGATCGATGTAGGAATTTATACTGAAAACAGTAGCACAAGTATGACAATAAAAATCTAGATTCACACGACACTGTAGCGCATTTCAACATTTGTTTTTTTTATGTGAAATCATGTACAGTCTATAGGTAAGCACATCTACTGTAATGGAAAAAAGTGTAACACAGCAGGAATATTCCTTCATCTTTTACTCTTGTGTGAGTCTATAACTATGGGTCTTGTTATAGACAATGGGTGCAACCGGGACACTAGGACAATGGTCAGCTAGTTCCAGAGACGATGTCTTCAAGAGTCAAAACTCTCATTTGTCTGGTTACAAGACTTCATTCATTCATAATGCTGTACATGCTCCACTAAAGGCCGGCATCTTAAATGTGTTTTTGTCATAGTGGTAGCGTTACTGCGCAGATATACGTCAATAATGCTTAGAGCTGCCAATTGAGGCCTATTGCACACTTGAGGGAAACGTTTCAGATGTACGTAACATTGAACATTCACACTAGTTGAAAGCCTAAACCTAATTGGCATGAGGTTTTTGCGGAAATTAGTAATGAAACTGCAATGGAAACACGTAAGTAACTAGCCAGTTCAAGCCGCACACGCTGTACCTAATAAAGTGGCAATGTTGTTGTTCTCTTCAGCTGCTGTGTCAGGTCGTTTTCCTCTGGTTAGCGGCATAAACAACACCATGTTCCTCGCTGGAAAAGCTTGTGATGGAAAGTTGTGTTTATGCCATATATGTACTCTGGGACCTCGTCTTCTGGCCAGTAAGTTTCCATTAACTCTAGTCGGCTACACTATTGTCGTTCACAGAGATAAAACATGTACATACTCTGTCCACAGCTACAAAATACCCAAAAGTGTTTTACGAGAGAGCGGGAGGGAGGGATGTGTGGCTCCCAGCTGGCCAAACGATGTCGCCTTTGTGCTTCAATGCAAGGTGTTTCTGGATTAAACGTTAACTGCTCCGCGTGACGAGATGAAGCCGCTGCGGCGGTCGTGTCTGAACGGCGGAGATAGGCCTGTTATCTCGGGCCCCCAGAAACAATAAGCCATCGCCTCAGGGTCCAGTCCAGAGTGTTTGATTTGTACTGTCCCTCTGTCCTGTAACTGATGAAACAGATCAAACTGTCATGCCAGCTTTGAGTGTTTGCTTTGCATTTAATAAGAATCAGAACACAGTGACCCGGTAAAGTGGTGTGATTAATTGAAGCACAATCATTGCAAAACATTACGACCACTAAAAAAGAATAACAGCTCGTGGTCGTCTGTAAGTTTGTTGGCTAGACTGTTTGGCAGCAAGTAAAGATTTTGTTCAGTGTCAGGAAATTGGGTCAGGATGTAGACACAGTTGACAAAAGCAATAGCAATATTAGAAGTACAAAGAAGGAAGTGTTGTGAACTGGAAAGTGTACACAGGGAGTGCGTGGCCTCATCAAACAGACAAGCTATTAAGTTGTTGCTCGTTCTGATAAAAAAGAGGTGATAAAAATGAAAAACGCACATGGGTCTTCTGCAGTTGTTTGGCACAGAAGTCAAAATTACCCAGTAAAAACACTTAAACAATGACTTTTAATGGGACAAAATGAGTGAATCCAATCATTTAAACGGCCAATATGATGATTTTTACTACTTTTAACACAACTCAAAAACAAAACACTCTACTCTAAATAATTGGCTTTCTAAATGTCAGACCGTGGCACATCCCGACTATATTTTTTTGTAATTGGTCGCTGTCTGTTGCTGTGAGAACCACCGCAGCATCTTTTGTGTGGGTGAGAAACAGGAAATCGCACTTATCAAAAAGGGTGCCATGTGACTCACTCCACTCATCGCACATAGGAATACACCAGGTGGAGGTTGATTGACAGGCAGCAGTGAAAATACCACCAGACGTTCTTAAATTAACCAATCCTGGCAAAGGCGGGGAGCTGAGGGCCAAAAGTCTGTCCAATTTTAAAGTTGATGAGTTTTCTATTTCTGTACTTAGCAGTGGTTCTCCAACTTTTTTTCCACAGAGAATGTTTGGCTATTTAAAGATCGTCATTATTTGTGACAGAAATTGGCCCAAATCAGCACTAACTTGTGTCTTGAGACAAAATTCAGTGGGTGATTTAAGGGCGATCATATCAGGAAGTCCATTCAAACCGGGACAAAACCAAAACAGATGCTTCTAATAATCTTCATCATCATAAATGCCAGATGCTCCTTAATGACAGTTAAATTAAATGGGTCTTGTTCAAGTCTTTAGCGGTTCCAGACCCGAAACTCCTCAGGTGTTAAGTCCAGCAAAGGCAAAACTTTAAATATCATTGGTTTGGATGCAGTTTAGGCTATGGTGTCATGTAAAATCAATTCCCTGTCTGGGTCCTTATTGATGAGATATTTTAGTTGACTCTCAAGTGCTATGGCTGAGATGCTAACACACAGGGGACTATAGCGGTCAATAGTGGCTTTGAGCTCTCCAAAGCAGATCTGCCTTCCTATATATAAACACCTATATATACAGTAAATATGTAAGCCACTTTCTGTGTTCAGTATTGATTGGTTGTGTAAAAATATGTTCTTTCTATGTACTGTGTATTTCTTGTGTATCTAATGTCTTGTCTGCTGCTGTGCTATGTTTGAAAAGTCTTGACATCAATTTTTATTTTTTAAGTGGGGTTGATGGGGTTTAGTTTTTTTTATAGACGAGGACACATTTTGCGAAATGAAACACGTATGAAGCACGTATCAACGGTTGTTGTCAAGAATGGGCTGTGAATATGTAGCCTCCATTTACTTTCAGTCTGACCCAGTACTTGATTCCATCCATCCATCCATCTTCTGCCGCTTTATCCGGGGCCGGGTCGCGGGGGCAGCAGTCTGAGCAGGGACTCCCAGACTTCCTTCTCCCCAGACACTTCCTCTAACTCCTCCGGGGGGATCCCGAGGCGTTCCCAGGCCAGCCGAGAGACATAGTCTCTCCAGCGTGTCCTGGGTCTTCCCCGGGGCCTCTTCCCGGTGGGACATGCCTGAAACACCTCCCGAGGGAGGCGCCCAGGAGGCATCCGGAACAGATGCCCGAGCCACCTCAGCTGGCTCCTCTCGACGTGGAGGAGCAGCGGCTCTACTCCGAGCTCCCTCCGTGTGGCCGAGCTCCTCACCTTATCTCTAAGGGAGCGCCTGGCCACACGGCGGAGGAAACTCATTTCGACCGCTTGTATCCGCGATCTTGTTCTTTCGGTCACTACCCAAAGCTCATGACCATAGGTGAGGGTAGGAACGTAGACCGACCGGTAAATCGAGAGCTTTGCCTTTCGGCTCAGCTCCCTCTTCACCACAACGGTCCGATGCAGCGACTGCATCACTGCAGCCGCTGCACCGATCCGCCTGTCGATCTCACGCTCCATCCTTCCCTCACTCGTGAACAAGACCCCGAGATACTTAAACTCCTCCACTTGGGGCAAGGACACCCCACCCACCTCGAGAGGGCAAGCCACCTTTTTCCGGTCGAGAACCATGGCCTCGGATTTGGAGGTGCTGATTTTCATCCCAGCCGCTTCACACTCGGCTGCAAACCGTCCCAGTGCATGTTGCAGGTCCGGGTTTGATGGAGCCATCAGGACAACATCGTCTGCAAACAGCAGAGATGAGACCCTGTGGTCCCCAAACCAGACACCCTCCGACCCCTGACTGCGCCTAGAAATTCTGTCCATAAAAATTATGAACAGAACCGGTGACAAAGGGCAGCCCTGGCGGAGTCCAACATGCACTAGGAACAGGTCTGACTTACTGCCGGCAATGCGAACACAGCTCCTGCTCCGGTCATACAGGGACCGGACAGCCCTGAGCAAAGGGCCCCGGACCCCGTACTCCCGAAGCACCCCCCAAAGGACACCCCGAGGGACACGGTCGAAAGCCTTCTCCAGATCCACAAAGCACATGTAGACTGGTTGGGCAAACTCCCATGAACCCTCGAGCACCCGATGGAGGGTATAGAGCTGGTCCAGTGTTCCACGACCGGGACGAAAACCACTCTGCTCCTCCTGAATCCGAGGTTCGACTATCGGTCGGATTCTCCTCTCCAGTACCTTGGAATAGACCTTACCTGGGAGGCTGAGGAGTGTGATCCCTCTGTAGTTGGAACACACCCTCCGGTCCCCCTTCTTGAACAGAGGGACCACCACCCCGGTCTGCCAGTCCAGAGGCACGGTCCCCGAACGCCACGCGATGTTGCAGAGACGTGTCAACCAAGACAGTCCTACAACATCCAGATACTTTAGGTACTCAGGGCGGATCTCATCCACCCCCGGAGCCCTGCCACCGAGGAGTTTGCGAACAACCTCAGTGACTTCAGCTTGGGTGATGGATGAGCCAGCCTCCGAGTCCCCGGTCTCTACTTCCTCTTCGGAAGACGTGACTGAGGGATTAAGGAGATCCTCAAAGTATTCCTTCCACCGTCCGACGACATCCCCAGTCGAGGTCAGCAGGCCTCCACCCGCACCGTAAACGGTGTTGGTGAGACACTGCTTCCCCCTCCTGAGGCGCCGGACGGTTTGCCAGAATTTCTTTGGTGCCGACCGATAGTCCTCCTCCATGGCCTCCCCGAACTCCTCCCAGGCCCAGGTTTTTGCCTCTGCGACAGCACGAGCCGCGGCTCGCTTGGCCTGCCGATACCCCTCGATGACCTCCGGAGACCTACAAGCCAGAGTGGCCTGATAGGCCTCCTTCTTCAGTCTGACGGCATCCCTTACTTCCGGTGTCCACCACCGGGTTCGGGGGTTGCCGCCACGACAGGCACCGGAGACCTTGCGACCACAGCTCCGCGCAGCCGCATCAACAATGGAGGCGGAGAACATGGTCCACTCGGACTCAATGTCCCCAGCCTCCCCCGGGACATGGGAGAAGCTCTCCCGGAGGTGCGAGTTGAATACCCTACTGACAGAGGGCTCCACTAGACGTTCCCAACAGACCCTCACAATGCGCTTGGGTCTGCCAAGTCTGTCCGGCTTCCTCCTCCGCCAGCGGATCCAACTCACCACCAGGTGGTGATCGGTTGACAACTCTGCCCCTCTCTTCACCCGAGTGTCCAAGACACGCGGCCGGAGGTCTGATGACACGACAACAAAGTCGATCATTGACCTCCGGCCTAGGGTGTCCTGGTGCCATGTGCACTGATGAACACCCTTGTGCTTGAACATGGTGTTCGTTATGGACAATCCGTGGCTAGCACAGAAGTCCAATAACTGAACACCGCTCGGGTTCAGATCGGGGAAGCCGTTCTTCCCGATCACCCCTCTCCAGGTGTCACTGTCATTGCCCACGTGGGCGTTGAAGTCCCCCAGTAGAACAACGGAGTCCCCGGTCGGTGCACTGTCCAGTACCCCTCCCAAGGACTCCAAGAAGGCCGGGTACTCTGCACTGCTGTTCGGCCCGTAGGCCGCCACAACAGTGAGAGACCTGTCCCCCACCCGAAGGCGGAGGGACGCGACCCTCTCGTTCACCGGGGTAAACTCCAACACGTGGCGGCTGAGCTGAGGGGCTATCAGCAAGCCCACACCAGCCCGTCGCCTCTCCCCGCGGGCAACACCAGAGAAGTGGAGCGTCCAGCCCCTCTCGAGGAGATGGGTTCCAGAGCCCAAACTGTGCGTGGAGGTGAGGCCGACTATATCTAGTCGGTATCGCTCAACCTCCCGCACAAGCTCAGGCTCTTTCCCCCCCAGCGAGGTGACATTCCATGTCCCCAGAGTTAGTCTCTGTGTCTGGAGATCTGGTCGCCGAGGCCCCTGCCGTCGACTGCCGCCCAGATCTCTCTGCACCGGCCCCTTATGGATCCTCCTGCGGGTGGTGGGCCCACGGGAGGGCGGCCCCACGTCGCTCTTTCGGGCTGTGCCCGGCCGGGCCCCGTGGGGTAAGACCCGGCCACCAGGCGCTCGCCATGGAGCACCCATCCCAGGCCTGGCTCCAGGATGGGGCCCCGGTGACGCCGATCCGGGCGACGTAAACTGCCTTGTTCGTGTTGTCATCATAAGAGGCTTCTGAACCGATCTTTGTCTGACCCGTCACCTAGGACCTGTTTGCCTTGGGAGACCCTACCAGGGGCATGAAGCCCCCGACAACATAGCTCCCGGGATCATTCGGGCACTCAAACCCCTCCACCACGTTAAGGTGTCGGTTCAAGGAGAGGAGTACTTGATTCCAAAAGCCATAATAACTAAGAAAAGCACAGCTCTTTGTGGCTCTGTCAGGTGACTTCAGGATGACTCATGGTGAAACAGAACCTAAAGAGTCATCCGTTTAAACTGTATACCAAAACTATTGTAAATTATGAATATGAGTTTTTGCATCTGAAAATGACACATTTTGTCATAATCTGCTATACACTGTTTTTAGATAACTACTTTCATAAGGATATAACTGGGTTATTAAACCTTCTCAGGCCTCTATCAGTTTCTGACTCCTTAAGAGTTTGTGACTGGTGCTGCTTCTCTCATACTAAAGAGATCAGAGCTGAAAGGTCAAGCTCTAGCTTCTGTGCAAATGTCTCCATAAACAAACCTGAACACCATGAAAGGGAAGAGTTCACTGACCATTACAGAGACACGAGAATGCCATCTTCTGCCTCAGATGCACTGGCCCCACTAAACTAAAGAGGAATGGCTTTGCATGGTTTGCTTCTGCGACTGCAGGATAGATGCAGCCTAGTAGGCATTACGATACTTCAATAACAAGACTTAATAAAAAATGTAGTATTACACCTGTGTTGGCTCATTTTGTGTGTGTGGTAAAGTCTATTTTACAAATCAAATCCTTTTTTTTGTTGCTACACTACCAACCAGATAAGGATTTTCAGAGACTTGAACACAAAGCAAAAGGTTGTGATCCCTACATTATTTTTACACACATTAGCTATATATATTGTGTGTTGCTATACAATATAAAGCATGAAACAAACTAGTAATGAATTGATATAGTACAGTTTGGTTAGAATGACAGGAAGCAGAGGTTTTGAGATGATGCAGTGCTCCCTCTAGTGGTTAAAACCTGCCCCACAAAGTGTCCAGAATTATTTTTCCATTTGTATATAGGTGTGTTTATTGGTCTTTGAAGGGGTTCTACCACATTTTGCAGAGTATTTAACTTTTTGTAGGTCATCTATGACTCAAACTAAAATGGGCCCAAAGCATCACTGATCTGTCTTTAGCCAAAATGTGTGTGAATTAAGGATGAGCATATCAAGAAGTTAATCTAAACCGGGACATGTCAAAAATAGATAGTATTTAATCATTTTTATAGTCATAAAACAAGTGACTGGTTTAAGTAATGAGCCATATTGGTTAGAATGACACTTTTCAGGCAGGTGACTCATTGAGAGTTGGTAAAGGACTCCCTCTAGTTAGTTAAAAATCGTTAAGGTAAAAATAAGTTGACAAAAGCCTAAAACACACTTTCAGTTTATTGTTTTGTTCCCGTTTGTTTAGCAGCATGATTTATACATGGAGATGCTTTCTTTTCTTTCTTTTTTTAACAAAGCCAAAACATATTTTAAAAAATCAACACTTCACATTTACAAATACTGTACATCCATGATAATGCAAACACAATTTGTGCATAAAAACATTGACTAAAAACACTGAGGCACACATACATTCACATTCACACAGGTAGAAAAGGTTTCAAACTTTGACACGGTTTTTGAAATCAAGACTTTAAGATCACTTTGAAACCTTTTTACATTGGACCATTCTTAGATGAAAGGATTACATTGACACACTGTACTGGCTTCCATGTAGATTGGCCTTAGATTGGCCTAAAACTGGCCTAAAACTGGCCCGGAGTGTCATCTGCAGAAAGGAGGAAAACAATATTAGGATTTTCTGACAATGGTTCTGTAAAAAATAACAACTAGAAAATGACCCCTGTCATGTTATCAATGAAATACAAACATCTAGAGACATAAAAATACACAAAAATATGTTAAGACTAATCTACTGTTAAATTAAGTGTAAAAACATGTTTTAATACACCACAATATTAGCAATTATTTCGTTGTATAATTCATAACAAAGCAGTTGCAGTGATCATTGCAGTGATGCAGTGGCCGCCTCATCAGCGCTGCCATTTGCAACACATCTAAGTCATTGTAATACAGTCTGAATCACCTTCAGAGGTGTGCTCTTTCCTCCACACCCCAAGCCAGACGTCCTGAGTGCTGTCCCTCTTCCACGAGAAGAGGCTGGATCGAGACGGGGGAGACAGGCGGGGACACTTTTTGGACGGCGAGGAGCTGCTGGGAGCCACGGTGGATTGAGCTTTTCTTTTCTGTACGAGAGCCCTGTCGTCACAGCTCCCAGCTCTGGACTGGACGATCCTGGAAGGTCGTCCTTTGCTGCGCGAAGGGCAAGAGCTTGTTTGTAGGGATTCATTTAGAACTGGAGTGTTTCTCTCAGTGGGACGCAGAGGCGATAACGGTGGGGTCTTTTTGGATACTGAACCAGGGATGAGTACATTAGAGGTGGCTATGTGCTTAGAGGACGTGGTGTTTGATAACTGAGAAGGTTTTTGTGAAGTTTTGGCATTTTGCATAATCTCCCTTTGTCCCGTATGAGCCTTACTAGTCTGAACAACAGAAGAGGACTGCTGACCTGGGCCAGGGCTCAAAGTGGGGGCAGAGGAGGGCAACTTGGTTGTCTTTGAGTTAGTTTGAATACTTTTGAGTCTTTCAAGTGAGGTAGATTTAACATTAAATGCACCAGTTGGATTAGACCTAGCTCCTGTCCGGACCGGCGATCCTCGTGTTGAAGGTGTAGCATGAGCAGACCTGAGATTAGAGGCGGGCGGAGGAATTTTCCTGAAGAAATAAGAAATAAACAAAACCCCAGATAAAATATCCATAACATTTTCTTTTAAAAAAACTTAAAAGGTACACTGTGTAACTTTTCTAGTCGGGGGTCTGACACCTTCTTCTCCACAGAGACATTATCGTTTTGCCTGTAATGTTCCACAGGGTGAAGCTAAACGCATCAATCTTGATTTAACTTCATTACAGGTGTTTAAATTGCTCAAAAATACCTTGAAAAACATGCATTCTTACTGTGTCCCCACAGATCTGATAAGTTTAATATCATACTACATGTCCACCGATAGAGATTAGCAGGTGGCGGACCCTCCAACAATGACGTAACACAAGGCACCTTCACACTAATTGACTGGATATTAACAAAAAAATCCTTCAAATCTCTGCTAGAGCAGCTTGTAATGAGCATTATTAGCTTTACACAATGAATGTCAGAGGTCACTAATCTGTGTTCACTAAAACCCGGAGTTGGTTCCTTGTTATGGATTAGCCCTCAGCATCTATTTAAAGAAAGTCTCATTCATAGGCTGCATCCTGACTTAAAGCTTCTTACTTCCACAAGTGAGAGTTCACATTGTCCTCCAACATGGCACTGAGCGCTATCCGCAAGTGGTGCAGGCGCCGGTCGAACGTGAAGACACTGCAGCCAAACGCATGGCAGCCGAAGGAGCACACCTATAAAGAAGACACGTTACATTTCACTGTTACTTTCAGACAGAACTCCCTTTTGTGACTGTACGTACCCCGAGAGGTTTAGGGTGCCAGGGTGTGGCGGGCACATCAGTGTGTTCTTCTTCATTGTCACTGTTGTCACTGGACGGCAGGCTCTGGTTGAAGGGATACGGAGGCTGTACTTCTAACTCTACCACAGGGCTCTCCTCTGGTGGAAAGGTTTCGGGCGGATCCCTCGGCCTTCAGGAGATAAAAATGAATTATTCTGTAGGTTGTGTTCAGATAGCGTCATAGCAGTTTAAGGAGCCTCTATTTTAATATTGGAAGTGGATGGCGGGGCAGGTTAACGATGGAGATATCTTGGTTTGTTTGTGATTGGTTAATATATCTGTAATTAATGAGAGAAAGCTGGAAACACAACTATAATAAAATATATATATCACTGCAGTGGCAAATTTGCAGACTATATACAATTGTAGGGATGTCAGATTATACAGATGATCAGAAAATATAAATGTAGTGTAGTTTGTGAAGCCAACTCCAAACTAAAAAAGTTGTGGGTTGAACGTTTGTGGATTTTAACTTCTTTATATTATTTTTGCAGATTAATCTTTAGGGGCTGCAAAAATAATATAAAGAAGTTAAAATCCATTTTTGCAGATTAATCTTTAGGGGTGCCCTGCGACAAGTTGGCCACTGTCCAGGGTGTACCCCGCCTAAGGCCCGAAGTCACTGGGATAGGCTCCAGTCACCCGCGACCCCAAAAGAGAACAAGCGGTAGAAAATGGATGGATGGATGGATCTTTAGGGGCGTTTGGGCACATCCTGTCAGTAACGTAAAGTTTTTGACGTCCGATACCGAGCTCAAGTACGAGTATTGGGTCGTAACGTATTATTTATCAAAACTAAAAAGGTTTGATGAAAGTACAGTACTGACATTCCTACACAGACACAGCTTTATTATTTATCATTTTTTAAACAACATCTGCGTGGTCATCATCACACATATTTCTAAATTGTTTGTACCGAAAAGCGAACAGATATTCTAGTGCAAGCAGTAACATTATATTAAACATTATGCAAAATTACCTGGCAATGTGGCTGTTGTTGAGGGTATATTTACTGCATCGACTTGAATATTCTTTAGGGGCCCCCTGTGACTCTGTGGCTTTTACAGGAGCCGGCTCTGGATCTCGAGGTGAAGAGGCCATGCTTGGTAGCTCGGACTCAGTCTTCATCTTCAGCGGTCGATTCAAGTCCATCTTTAAAGATATTTCGACATAAAAATTAGCAGTATCTTTAAAATAGCCGTCAGTGAATTCAATCAATCGTGTAATGCTCACAGTTTGTACAGGCTGCTGAGTGATGAGCTTCTTCTTCTCTTGATCGTCACACTTTCTGTCGATTGGCATTTTGCTGTTGTTGTTTTTGAGTGTCCGGGTGTAGGTCCGTGCGTCTCGCTGGGGGCTGTTGGTGGGCTTCTGGACCGGGGGCTTGGTGGACGATGGTCTGGGGGATGAAGAGGAGGATGAGGCGGAGGCAGAGGGGCGACAGTGGTTCGGGAGCGGAGGCAGAGGGGGCTGGGGTTGACTTCTGGGGCGCTGCGGCAAAGCGGGGTGCAATTTGTCCTGAGAGATTTTGTCCACGGTCGGTAAACTGGGGGAAATGAGGAGAAAGAGAAAACACAATAAAGTTAATAAAGCATTTACAGTGCAGCAGTTAAAAATACAAACACTACCAAGTCACACCTATTGTGGCCATTAACCCATAAGTGAATATTATAGGGTTGTATACGTCCAAATATGGTTCAAAATGTATTGTGAGAGCTCTGGTGTCTGTGGTTACTTTTCTGCACGTAATGGCTTCTTCACACACAAACACAACAGCTTGAATTTAACTACCAGAGATGTAGAATTCAAGTGACGGACTTGGACTTGTGATGACTCCACTGTTACATAAAGGGTGCGGGAACTCGTGACTCAGCTTGAGGTTCAGGCCTAGAAGACTCAGCCTTGACTTAGTTCCAGCTCTAAAGTCCTACTGCAGACGTCTGCTTTTGGAAACAGGTTTTCTAATCATGGTTTGAAGTTCAAAGCTGAAAAAATTCACAGTCAGTACAGTTACTTAATTGTTTAAATATGTTTCTTAAATGGGCTGAACTGTGACTCTGCCTTGGTTTTAGATAATGACTTGACTTGGACTTGGAATACATGCGTTCGCGGTGACGTCATACAGCCGGGACTTCCCCATAGCGGCCATTTTAAAAAGGGGCACGCGATATATAAAAACCAACATGACTGCATCCTTTTCTACGGCATAATGAGCTATAACGGCAAACTAAGGTACACGACAAAGCTATAATTTCTTGGTCAGTCAACAGAGCGATGTCCAAACAGAAAGCAGGTTTTTGGCATTTTGGCCTCATATTTCCTGGATTTCGTATGTAGTCGACGTGCTGTTGTGCCCCTTTCAAAATGGCACACTCGGTTGCCACTGCACAAGTTCCCGGATGTGCGAATGCATGTATTGACCCCCTATGACCCCTATTTTGATGACAATCTCCTACAATGAGGACAAGGACTTGAAATAGATGATTGAGTGTAACTTGACAGCAACTCAGCCATCAAATTTACCACCTTCTAGT
Source organism: Eucyclogobius newberryi (assembly GCF_026437365.1). Classification (NCBI taxonomy): domain Eukaryota; kingdom Metazoa; phylum Chordata; class Actinopteri; order Gobiiformes; family Gobiidae; genus Eucyclogobius; species Eucyclogobius newberryi. Next base: position 32,327,238 of record NW_027315801.1, on the reverse strand, counting down.
TATGGTGTAAATGTGTTCTACGGGTCTCACCTCGCTGCCTCTTTCTGAGGTTTGCTGGGCCTGCGCTGGGAGGAAGAGGAGGAGGATGAGGACGATGGGACACAAGTCTCTTTGAGCCTACTGTCCCTCGGTCTGTCTTTGGACACGGTTTGGGCGGGGCGAGTGGCGCGGGGCTGCTGCAGCGGAGCGGAGCTGGACGGGGCGCATGTTTTAGCGGGTGAGCCGTGCCGCCGCTCGCAGTGCTCCACTAAGGCCTGAGGTTTCACCAGCTTCCCACAGTGACCGCACACCACCAAGTAGAAGTCATCCTGGGCCGGACAGTGGCCGTATATGGGCATGTCTGAGGAGCAGGAACACAAAAAGAGGAACAATGCAGCGGCAGTGATTCATATTTTCACTGGATTGTGCAAGAAAACTGGTTTGACTTTCACCTTCTTTCCGGAGGGTCATGGTCTCACAGCCGCCCCTCCCATGTTTGGTGTCTTCAGACTGGGCTAAGAACAAAAGAGAAAACAAACAGTTCAGTATGAGCCGCAGTGAGTTGAATATTGTATTAAACAAATTCAAATTTTGATACTAAATAAAAGCTCAAATGAACAAAAGAGACGAATAACAAAATAAATCCAACGGAAATGTATTTATAGGCACTTTTCGTCCCATTGTCGGCTATTTTTAGAAGTCCACGACACGCGTTCAACAGTTTAGATGAAAACACATGTTCAATCAACAGCAGAGCCAAACTGTTCCACACTGAATCAAAAGAAATAATTAAATAAAAACAATAAAACCAGTCATAAAGTCCATTCAGTTTACTCTGAAAGCGTTTGTTGTGTTACAGCTGTCCAGAGCCCTTGCTGTTTGTTTGGGTCGCGTTTTTTGAGTCGCTTTTTACGCGTTGGGGAGAGAAAATAAATCCGTGCGAAGTGGATCCGGCCCGGGACGCGGATCACACCGGGAGCGCGGGCTTCGACTCACCGTCCGGCGGCTCCGCGTCCACTGTGGCGGCCCAGCAACTCCAGTTTAATCCGACAAAATCATCGAGATTAGGCATCCGCCGATCCACAGCGGCCATTGCTGCTCCTGCGCGCTCCCGAGTGACGCCGTCGGTCACGTGCGCGCGCGACAAACCACAACATCAGCCCAGGAGTGATGGTGGCGCAGTGGTACAGCGGCGGACACGTGTGCAGCCGCCACTGGTCAGTCTGTGTTCAATCTGCACACGAGCCTACAAGTGTCTAAAAATTCACTGTAATAAGATAAGATATTCCTTATTGGAAGTTTAAAAAAAAAAAAAAAAAACACTCTTAATAGAAGAACTCTTACAAAAACTGATAAAATAAAAATAAAGTAAAAATAGCTAGCATAAGACATAAATAATACTAATACTAATGGTAAGTAAACACTCTTATTTACATCATTTATATGCACATGAATATGGCCTTAATTGCTTGTGAGTATGACAGTAATTGCACATGAATATGACGGTATTGCACATGGTCAGTCAGTATTCATGCTAAATCCACTGTAATAAGATAAGATATTCCTTTATAGTCCACACATGGGGAAATTTCGGTGTTGCAACGCAGTAGATACAGCAGTGTTTGTTATACAGTCTGACATGTCTAATGAGCGTTATCATTAATTTACTCAAAGTTTCATTTAGTTTATTCCATGCGTGTTCGAATAATACTGTATGGTTCTGCAACTGAGGCTTTAAGGCTAAAAAAAAAATCCTGTTCTCACCTACTCCCGGGCCCCGCCCACATCCCTGTACTTGAAATCCAATTATTTGAACAACACCAGTTCTGCAGTTTGGAACAGGAAGTCCAGGTTTTAGATCAATATTGCGGTTTCCAGCAAATAAAATGAAAAAATGTTTCGCTTATGTTAATGCTGAAAATACATGTCTAAGAAAACTGTCCATTCAGATTAATTGAAAGCGTAAACTACTACACTGTTTGCATTGTAAAAGTGTCAGGCATTGAAAATATCAATGCAAAAAAAAAATCTAAACATTTACATGTGAATGTGTGGAACAGTATTGTGAGAAATATGATACCTACACAGTAATAATGAGAAAGAAGTAATCCAGTTTTGATTTTAATGTTGCTCAGCATTTTACAAAACAACAATATCTTTCTTTGACAAAAACTTTTATCACAAACTGTCAATTTAAGAAATAATATTAAGCCAACACAGCTTGCCTTCCCTTATGGCAAAGTGGAGGTAGAAGCCAGACAAAAGCAAAGATAAAAATGCATTACAAATTAGTAGTATCAAGTTAGTAATCTGTCAGTTAACACAAGGTCTGTCTACCAAAACATTAAGACAAATTAACTTTTTTCTTCTTCTTTTGAACCAATAAAATGACTCTGAAGTCCACTGTCCAACCCAACACCAAAGACAAAAAAATAAGGCACAATATTCAATAAAACGCCTAAACAATCCCAAGTTGGCAACGTAACACTGACTTGAATTTGAAGTGTCCATCAAAGCTAAACTATTTTAGTGACAGGCATTTGTCTTTTGTTGTTTTCTGACAATACAAAGACGATAACCAGTCTTTAATCAAAAGAATGTTTCACAACCAAAAAACTGTTTGTGGCATTTACTGAATTATTCAGAGCAGGCACAGAACACTCACAAAAAGTCACCTAAATGGCAAAAGGCATTAGGCTTTGATTAGTCTACCATTGTAAACAAACAAATTAAACCATTAGATAACTAAAATTATTTAATATATTAGAGAACTCTAATCAAACAAATAATAGAGTGCCACAATTTCTTCATTTTAAAGGCTTCCGCTTTGAAAAACCAAGATTATAATTTAGAATAGTTACATAGCGCAGAGTAATGGTGCTTAAGTTGAACGGCCAAATCAATAACTTAACCTGTTGGAACGGATAGCATTGACCTCCTAAAGAAAGACGATTGTAATCACAAGTTCACGATATTTATATAAAAAAACAAGACAAAATATTTGAAATTTGCAGGACAAATTCTCTCTACATTTCCAGGTTCTCAAAAACCAGTGGGAACCCAACAATAATTTCCGCCTTGTAAATTCAAATAAGTTCTTCCTTTAGTATTTCTGAAGTCACAAACAAATTCAACAAATAGCAAAAGCAGCCAGTGTGAACATGTTAACCGCACGATTTCTCTCTGAAACACAAACATTTACAGCTCCAGACAGACAGTTAGGTTGGCCTGTTCGCCGCCTCTGCATCGGCAGGTGGAGTGGCTTCTGTGTGGAAGGACGTCTCCTTGTAAATGAACCAGCAGTTTCCACCCCACAAGATGAGGTTCAGGAAGCCAAAAATCTGAAAACAGACACAGAAGTACATTATATTCCCAAGACTAGTAATTAGTCAGCACAACCCCAATAACTTAGGAGCCATTAATGTCGTAATAGTTAGTCATTTATCCAACAAGGCCCTCAGACTACAGAATGACATGATACAAATAATGTTAATTGTTGCAATATTTTCAAAACGTTGCAAAAGAGTAAAGTCATATTTAACTTGTTTGTTTTGTCGGTGCTTTTAAATATAAGATTAGACTTGAACATACAACTGAGGCGTTGAGTCGTCCCATGTGAGGCAGTTCTCCAGGAGTGCATGTGTTTTTGGGATCTTTGCAAACTGCCTGTGAATGCAGGAGGTAGTCGGGGCCGGTGGCCACCTTCACATCCGTCAGCCCTTTGGCCCAGGCAGAGGCGGCGGTCAGCCACAGGAAGGCCAGAAGTGCGGTCAGCAGCAGGTCCTGGGTCAGGCACAAGAATGTTCAAAGTCACACGGGCCGTCATTAACACATTAACGCAACTCCCTTTCACACACTTATAGGACAGACTTTAACTTTTGACACCGATTTCTAATTCCTCATATTAAAAAAGGTATGTTGCAGAGCATATATTTGGCATTAAAAAAAAGTCTAAATCATAACATGGTAATTTTAGGCTTTTCCACGCTTCTACTGAATAAATGTAGCACGTTAGCTTTCATATACTGTGAGTAAACCATTGGCACAAGTCATGCAACATCTATTAAGACCAACAGAATGTACATGTATAAACATACCACGACTGGGGCGCGGCTGGACTCTCTGTACACATGCTGGTAGCCCAAATACAGGATAAGCATGGCGGTGCTGTACAGGAAGCAGAAGACTCCAACACACACAAAGAAATGAGCGGAGGAGGTGTGGTCTCCAGTCAGGTAGCGGGAGGGGTCAGTTGAATTGTCACAACTGGGGACTATGTAAGGATGCTGTGCCAACCTATATAAAAAAGGGACATTACAAAAAGGAAAAGCGCAACAGAAGAAATGATTAAGTTATAATTAAGCAATTTTTAGTAGAGAATAAATGTATCCTTTTTACATTTATCATTTTAGTTTTGCCCGTTAGGTCAATCATGAGTTGAATACAGGAGCTAAGGGATTAAATAAATGGATGTTTTGTCATTTTTTTTAACGTATAGTGTGAAATGTCAACACTTCTGAGAAAATACATTTCTATCTCTGCGAAACACATACTTGATTATTGAAGTATACATTTTTACCACGATTACATTATCAACAAAACCGTAAGACAATGCGAGGCTTCCGACCTAAATGGATAGTTGAACTGAGCGATTACGCTCTTGCTTTCCAGCTCCCCGCACTTCACGTTGAAGCTGGTGGTGCCGCTGTAGCCTCCAGTTGTGGCAAAGGCAAATATGGAGAACACCTGTGGCGAGACAAAGTGAAGAGATAAAGTTTGACACGTTTTGCATGTGACCACAGAAAGAGGACACATTAAAGGGTTACACAATGGTCATCTGCATGCACTTCCTTCTTGTATGTGCAATGCAGGAAATGAGCCGTGCCTTTTGAATGGCGTTTAGCAGTGGTTTCTGTCTTGTTTTGTCTCAAGTCTTATCTCTTGCATGCAGAGAAGGCACTTTACTTGGGTACTAGACAAATACATCTATTGTATATTGTGAATTATACTATTATGTTTACACGTTTTAATGCTACTGATGTCCTAATTCCTGGACAAACAGGATGCAAAATGTACATTCAAATCACTGTTTTTATTCAAATACTATTCCATTGCACCTTTGTTTTAAATCTGAAAGCATCCATCCCTTTTACACTTGGTTGGGAAGACCACACAGTAGAGAAATAGATCACATATTTCATAGTATCTTCCATTCATTTCCCAAGGCCCCGCTCGCCTTTACATTCACTGTGACTGTGGCAGACTACAAATCTAAACTAAATCTAAACTGATAAATGCATTCGTTTTCCCTGCGTGGCATAACTTGAGCTCAAAGCGTGGATCTCGCTGGGCACTCACTTCGTCACAAGACGGACGCATAATCAATTTGAAAGGTATTTTTTGCCTCTGGAATGGACAGAACTAAAACATACGCAGCAGCCCCCCAAGTAAGAAGTAGTATTTGTGACAATCTTACCCATTCAAGTACGCGTATGAAGGCCAGAGGCTCTTTCAAGGGTCCAAAGTCAAGACTGAACCCGGAAGATAAGACTTTCTAATAAAACATAAACATAAATTCAATTGACAACAACAACAACGCAAAACGGCAGCATACGTTAGCCAAATAGGCGTGTAGCGCTGCCACGAAGCAACAGGCGCCATTGACGCATGTTTTTTTAGAGTAATTTGTGTTGTTACCTGGGCCATTGAATCCATGGTGGAGGCTGGGTGAACGCGGAACACGCTTTCAGTGGTTTTCTGGCGGCTTTCCCCCCTTTTTTTGCGCTTCTTTCGCAGCCTCTCCGAGTTTCTGCAACTTTTCTCCAACTCCAGAGGACCCTCGGTGACACGTGACCAGTGATGTAAGCGCGTATCTGACGTCGCTGCGTCTCCAGGAAGAAGAAATCGAAAGTAAATATAAGGTGAAAGGGAAATGTAGTAAATAGTCTCCAAAAGAGTGTAGTCCTGGATAATATATTAGATCTATTGTAGTCCTAGGGTGACCACGCGACAATGTAGAAAAAGATGTTTAATTTGGTGGGATTTAGATGTAAATTGGGACACTGAGGTAATTTGAACTAATGTTTGATGTTTTTATTGGCACTGGGCTGTTAGTTATATTCAGGGAAGAAATTGAGATAACGAAATGCAATTATTTTTGTCCCAGATCATTTGATACCTCAGTCCGCTGGCAGACATTTTGGAAAATATCAGGTCAAATGAGGCACATGTTCAGGTCAAATAAAGCTACGTACATTTTTTTATGGACAACAATATATGTTTAAAATTGCTCTTATCTTCACCAGAAATGGAAACTGTTAAATGTGCATGTGAAAGTTGGTCATTGCAACACCCTGTTATTTTTAATCAATCACCCACAAGTTGATGCACAGAGGGAGATTGAATTGATTTATTTCATTTGCGAGTGAAAAATAATAAAAAATAATGCTTTCTATCTCTTACATTTTGTAAATAAGTGGGATAAGGGACAGCCATACAGCCCATTTTAAGAGACGTTTTAAAGTAGGTGGAGTACGATAAGCAAGTCGTTTCACAATTAGTTGTATGCGTCAATACCCAGTCTGCCCACTAGAGGTCCCTAAATCTGCAGAATCTACCTTTTATGTCAAGTAGCAGCTTTCATTCAAACCATGGATTTAAACAGGCTGCCTCTCTGCAGGCTGTAAATCATTTGTCAGCTGATTGGTTAGTTAATGCATTATAGCCTATATTGCATTATAGAGTGTGGTGTAACAGGAAGAAGCCTGTTTGCTCAACGGCCAGCAGATCTCCAAGGCATAAGAGTGGCTTTGTTCTCCACCTTTTATAACATTGTCCCGGACCACCATGGGGGAGGGGCCTTGTACTGTCATTTTGTGGAGGAATTCAATCTCTACACATCATTTCTGTCTCCTCCTCAGACTAAATCCTTATTATCAGAAGTCCCTCATTTTTAATGCAACAGACACTTGGGAGATAGTTGAAAGAAACATTAAGTCTTCGTGGCAAAGAATTTGATTATCTACTCACCACTGGTTGAACTTGTTTAGCCACATTTTATCTACAGCTCAGTGTAGGCTATTTTAGCAGTTATTTAATCAGCTATGGAGAACTTTATGAGGCGAAATATAGCTTTATAGTCATACAAATTTTGCCTCCAGGTGTTTATACCTGCAGGTACAGGCTGACTGGATGGGAAAATAACCTTCAATTATGTGTATTTGTATTTGAACGCTCAGTCCATACAAGATCGGAGTTTCCCCTCCCTAAACACATGACCTGTCATGAGACAATCTGCCCACTGTCCCATTATGTGCACACATTTAATAAACAACATCACAACCTCCAAGAAGAGGCAGTGTAAATTTGCCTTCATGGAAGAACATCCACATTGAGGATTTGATCATGTGATGAGAAATGTCCACTTTTATCAAATATTTGTTAAAATTCATGCCTAAATAAATATGTCTTCTTCCAACTGGTCAACATGTTCAAGCATCTATTAAATCCAGTATATTTCTTGAATTGTGTTCCAGTGCTATTTGGTACAGAGTGCTGTGACAGATTAGAGCCGTTGTGGTTTAATCCAGTGCATCACAGGCCCAGATGTTTAATCCCAACAACATAGACTGTGGCGCTTTGTCAATCAAATGAGCATTCACGTCACATGTGAACTAAACACATGTTGAGTCCCTAGATGAAGAAGATTCTTCACAATAATAATGTATGTACATTTCAGTAATAAATCAAGCTAATCGAGCCTTTAAGACATTATTGTAAAATAAAACAAAAAATATATATTAAAAAATATAAATAATTTTGGACATAACATTTTCAAGTGAAATCAAATTAAAAATCTCATTGAAGTTGTAAACCTGCTGTAGCCAAATAAAGCGGTGATTACACATTTAAGTCTGTTAAAATTGGCTAGTAAAACCAAGTAAATGCCTTTTCATTTTTACAGCTGTCCCCAGTGAACTTGCCACAGCTAAATCCTAAAATGATGTGTTGACTTTTCAGTAGCATTACTCAACCAAACATGAGGCAGCTTTGACAGCTAATTATGCAGGTTAGGGCTCTGGTCCCGCCTTCCTTTCCCCTTAAACCAATCACAACAGAGCGCAGGTGGACAGAGGAGAAAGTCGACCAATCCCGTTCCACTTGGCCACAACAACTCAGTGGCACATTTTGGCTCATGTTGGCCGCGGTCTCACAGCTCGAACTGCCGCTGCGCCAAACTGGGTGGAAATCGCGGTTTGATTGGGACATTAGCATTACGTCTGTGGCTTTCACTGTCGGGGCTGAGTCGGAGCGCGCACCGCGGCTCATTAAAGCCCGAAACAGCAGCTGTCAGGAGGAATCTCCGCGTTTGTTGATGTCATCCGCGGCAGAGGAGCTGTAGCAGCGACCTTCACTTCCCCACAACCGGGGGCTGAGATAAACAAAGACGCTCGTGGTCGCGGATCCCGGACGCCCGCGTTTGCCGTGGCCGCCGCAGCTCCCAAACCCGAGGATGGGACTCGCGTGGCGGTGTTTCGTGGCGTTATCCCTGTGCACCCTGGCAGCCGGGTCAGATTTTCTGCTGGACCCGCTGCCCGCCGGAGAGTCGTGGTATTTTGAGAGGAGTTCAAACATTGCGGGTAAAGCGGCGGAGATTGTCAAGAGGTCTCTGCCCGACTGGCTGGCCCCCGCGTCCCAAACGCCGCGCGCGATTCGACGGAGGAGAAGCGCCGACCCGAGCGACGCCTGCAACGCTCTGCACGGATACGAGGCCAAGTTGGACGCCAACACCCACACCGTAAGTTACCGAACCCGGCGTTAATGAGCGCCAGGTCCCGGGGCTGCGCAGGTGCTCACACCGGGGCGCACCTCGGGCCTCGTCAGAGCTCAGTCACGCCTAGAAACTGCGATGTACCGCGCGGCTGCACTCGCCCAGCAACACTGTTAATGGCCCCTTTGTGCCTGTTGACTCTCTAAAAGGCCAATATTACAGTTTGTTCTATTGTTCTCTCCCTTTGTAAAAGAATGGGAGAGCAAAGAACTTAAACTTTGCATAGGACTTGCTGTTAAGTTCTCTTTTAGGTGCACCTGGAGGCTGCTGCAGTCCTTCTTGAAATGCAAACTACGTGATGCAAAGCTCAGGTGTTTTTTTTTAAGGAGCATTCTCACCAAACCTGTTTAAGCCATGATCTACTCTCGAGTGCATTTCACAGATGAGTCTTGCATTGCTGTCTGTCTTGCCTCATTTCTCCTCACAGTGTCAGTTCCAGATGCACTTCGACGTGTTCCATTTGTGACAGGCTGTGAGGTTTTATTATTAAACTTGTTTCCTGGTATTATTTTTGTAGGGATTTTTTTTGCAGCCTGGAAGACCCAAGATCTCACGATGATCCATTTGGATGCAGTTGAGCTGAAGCAGATGGATCACAAAACAAACAGGAGTCAAAATGCACTCCCTGTTCTTGGTCTGTAAAGAAAAACCCCAAACAAACTAGGCCTCTGTCATTGGAGTCTGGTGCAGCTCATTTGCCTCTCGTGACCATGTGATCGACTTTGCTTTGAATTCTTTGTATACTTGACTTCTATTACCTAAAGGTGACTGGATTCCTGGGCCTCTAGTTTTGAGTCCTAGACAGAGAGTCATCTACTGTAGTTATGTGTAGTGCAAAGAAAAGGAACACAAGTCTGGTATTAGATTGGATGAAAAGTTTGTTTACAGCGTAATAAGAAGGAAAGGAAAATCCCCAAAAATAGGTAGAAGTGTCTTGCCCAAGGACAAAACCTCATATGAACTAGCAAGTTATATTTCAACTGGAAGCTTTCTGGTTATAGGGCAGTTGCTCTATGCCTGAGCCACTGTTGCCTCTCGAGTAACAGTATTATGGTACCAGTTTAGTTGGCGAGATATGAGGTTCGTTGTCAGAATCGGAATCAGAAAGGGTTTATTGCCATTGTCAATGAACAGGAACTTGTCTTTGTGATTCGGTGCAACATAAAACAATGAGCAATTGTTGCCACTGCCAACAAACAGATTTATAGAACGTTTAAAATAATAATTGTCCCCTATAAAGGCAGATGCATCTTTTTTGTTGTTGTTGAATACTTAACAAAGCACTGTAAAAACGACATGGCTAATTATCTGTATATTCAACAATGAAACGTTGGTCTTGTGAGCGGTTTGGGTTGGATGATCTGTAAAAAGTGTGTCTGCACAGATAAGAGGTGCTTCACATTCAACAGAAACGCAGTGCCACTCCATTCAGGCACAAATACCATCCAGATCTGTTTTAAAATGATACTGATAACAGGATTCTGTCTGTTTGCAGTACATCCTCAAAGATTTGAGTGGATCTGTGTCCTTGGCCTGGGTCGGAGATGGCACTGGGGTAAGTCCGATACTACAAACCTTTCCCAAAATAAGTTGTGCGCTGTGAAAATGAAAATGAAATGCAATGGTTGACTAATGTTTAATGTCAAACACATGCAGTAAAATGGTGAGATGACTTGTGGGTGTGGTCCTTGTGGTTTTCCAAAGATCACATGCACCAAAACACCCAATGCAAATATCCATAATCTGCCTGTTTATTTTGAAGTCAGATTATGTGCAAAATTTGTATCTAATAGATTATTAAAGTATGTATATATATTTTTAAAACACCTTCACGACTATTCAGAGAAACTTGTTTTTTTGTGAGCAACATTTGTGAGCAACCTTTTCAACTTAACGATCACCAAACAAAAACTCCAACTATTACTCTTCAGTTGTAATGAAATAAACCTTCCAACAGGTCATCATCGCACTGACAACTTTTCAAGTCCCATTTTTCATGATCCGTCTGGGACAGTCCAAACTTTATCGCAGGTAAGACTAGTTTGATAATGTCAAATGTATGTAATGTAAATACGTCTTTTGTATTTGGCTTCTCTAATATATCTAATACTTCTCTAATATATCTAAAACTGGCTTATTTACAGTTATGTTGTTATAATGTGCATTGTTCCCATTCAAATTAACTCATAGAAATGGATGACAGAAATGACTGAAACACAAATGCACTTTGTACACAGTATTTGCATGTCATTTGTTTTGTCCAGTGAGGACTATGGAAAAACCTTTGAAGACGTTACTGACTTGATAAACAACACCTTTATCCGCTCTGAATTTGGGATTGCGATTGATTCAGGAAACTCTGGAAAAGTAAGTCACGTCCCATTAGTGAAATGCAGTATATTAAAACATGCCAATAATGAAACCTGAGCGTCTCATTGTTTTGTGTTTGTAGGTGATACTGACAGCAGAAGTGTCTGGGACACTGCAGCCCCGTATTTTTGTCTCCAGTGACTTTGGAAAGAGCTTCTCCCCTCATGACCTGCCCTTCATCCCCCTCATGCAGATTTCATACAACCCTGAGGACTCCAACGTCCTCGTGGTCCTCAGTAACAAGGTTAGTGTGTCAATTATAAGTTCATAAACCTCACAAAATCAAACGTTGTGTTGTTTAATGTTCCCTCATATTATCGTCATGTGTAACTTTAATGTTATGAAGTACGGTAGTATTTATTAAATAGAAATAATAATGCAATAGAAATGAGAATATTTTAGTACAAACCTAACAGGAAGGTCACTGCAATAAACTTGAATTGTGTGAAGTTGTAAACTCCTTGAGCAAAGGCCACGTTCTTTGTGTAAACGTGTTGATGTGAATCTTTGTGTTTGCTTTAGAGAAACCTATTCACTTTTATGATTTGCAGTGTTTTTACATAACGCTTAGTACAAATGGTGTTATTGAATTGGTTCTTTCTGATCTGTTTCCCTTTAGTATTCACTTTGGCTGTCAATAGATTTCGGCAGCAGCTGGATTAAGGTCCACGAAATGGTGTGCCTGGTCAAATGGTAAGATCCTGTTGATTTTAGATTAATATGTACGAATAATGTATTTGTATATAGTATTTATAAATGGTGTATATACTGGAATATTGTTGTTATACTATCTTCCTGTTGAGTTTTGAGACACCTTTGCTAGTGTCAAAATGTAATGCATCATCTATTCAACCACAACAAATTATTAATTTGAAGTAGAGTTACACTTTTGTATTTGGAAAACAAACTACAATACATTCAACTACAATCTTTTAATTTTGTTGTTGTTGCATAATTCCTTGTCCTGTACAGTGGATGAATGTCATTTTTGTATATAACCATAGCTTTATTTACGGTAATTGTATTGATTACATTTTAATATGCTACTAAATATAAGTGTAATCCAGGAGTTGTACACACTCTAAATAGTTCACATTCACTTTGCTGCTTAAATTAACAATATGAGATATTGATTCAAAGTCATCTGCTCTTTTTTGACCAAATTCCATATACACAAAGAGCAATAAAATATTGGCAATACACTGTTGAACTAAGGGTTGAAAATGGCTGAAATGTGTGACTACAAAGCAAAAGCTAAACTTTAAAGTCTTGTCCAAGCCAGACCCAGGACAAATCCAGGACCCAGGTCCCAGGTCCAAACAATGACTAAACCTGGTCCAAACTATTTAACTACTGCTTAACTACTTCTCTAACAAAGGGAAGCACATATTTGAGAAGGGCTGGGCTCAAAACAAAATGTTTCCAGAACACTTCTTTTAATGCTTTTTTTCTTTTTCAGGGGTGCCAAAAGTAACATCTTTTTCACAACTAACGCTAATGGCTCATGCAGTGAGTAATCCGTCTAATAAAGTCTTATTCTTTGTACCTTGATTCATTTTGAATGTCGATTGTTTTTTTTTGCCCCCAGGTGAACGGGGAACGCTGGAGCTGAAGAGGACCACGGACTATGGGAAAACAATCAAGACCGTTGCCCATAACATCTACTCGTTTGGGCTCGGCGGCCGTTTCCTCTTCGCCTCGGTGATGACGGGGAAGGTGAGTACGACGGAAACATGATCGGGATTCAGCAGCGGCCAAGAATCCACACTTAACACTATTTACACCTTTACTTTAACACGACACGGGCTCGGTGTCTTAGTTAGGTTTTAGCCAAAATGGTGCGCTGTTTTTTTAGGCAAATTTTACTATTTTGTTTACACTTTTATTTTATTAGGCCATCTCATATACTCATATAGTTTGTTGTTTATGTGCAGTTATGTATGTTATCAAATGGAGTAGTACCAAGGAACATTTGTGCATCACTAAACAAATGTTGTCAGTCATTAAAGCCAACAAGGAAGAAGGAAGTTACACCAATATTCTATTTGTTTAGTAACCAATGCACATTTTGGATGAAGTTTTTAGAAGTTGAATGATTACTTATATTCTAAATAGACTTACTCACAGCTCATGTCATTTATTGACAGTTCTTATTGAACTGAATTGACCACTGGAAGAATCTTTAAAAAAAACAGCAACTGTTCAACCCTGTTTCCACCCAGCTATTTAATCTGGCTAGTCCATCAAAAAATGTACTGGTATTTCACATTTCACCTTGTGCTATTTTGTTCTTTTCAGGACATGTTGAGAATGATCCATGTTTCGGTGGACCACGGAGACAGCTGGAACATTGCCCAGCTGCCCCCTGTCGGTCACGAACAGTTTTATTCCATTTTATCTGCCAATGGTGATATGGTTTTCATGCACGTCGATGAGCCAGGAGGTACACCTCACCTTTTCTACCTTGTTTTACACATGACGTCTTAATCATTGTATAAAGCAGTGTATATGTCCTGGTTACAGACAGTGGATTTGGTACTATTTACGTTTCTGACGATCGCGGCACGGTTTACTCAAAGTCTCTGGAGCGCCACCTCTACACGACCACAGGAGGCGACACTGATTTCACCAAGGTCACATCCCTACGAGGAGTCTTCATCACCAGCGTTCTGGCAGAAGGTAGCTCCAATTTGGAATCAAATGAACTTATAACGCTGGCTAAAGCTCAAATGTCCTGATAGGGGCTCTCGATTACATACTGCTGTGTTGGCTAAATATTTAATTACCCTCACGGTGTTGGATGTGCTGTCAGACAGGATCAAATAGCTGTCACTTAACACACAGCCACCGTCCAATCTTAACTCTTTCATCGCCATAAGCTCTTTGGTTGTTTGTATCTGGTTTCTCGCATGTATTGAACATGTCTGTGTTTCATTTCAGATAACTCTGTGCAGTCCGTGGTGTCCTTCGATCAGGGTGGAGAATGGGTGCCTCTGCAGAAGCCCGTCAACACCAACTGTGACGCTACAGCCAGAGATCCAAACAAGGTGCAGAAAACTGGTTTGTCAAGGAACTAGTTGCACAATTCCTGACTGTGTCTATTAATGCAAATTTAAACAAATACAGATACTAGATGCGTGTGTGTTGTCTTTTGCCACAACAAATTCACAGAAGTTTAAGGATTTGCTCTTATGCAAATTCCAGTATAAGACCTGAGCTAGCCAGAGTTATTTTGCATCACATGGTTCCTAGAAAGTATGTCCAAGCATAGATTAGTCGTGGATGCACTTCCCACCCTATGTTCATTACTAATACTAGATAAGATTCATGACACACCACAATTGTATATTTTATAACGTTTTTTGACTTTTGTGTCCACAGTGCAGTCTGCACCTTCATGCAGCGTACAGCACAGCCATGAGGCTCAACGTGCCCATGCTGCCTTTGTCTGAACCCAACGCAGTCGGCCTCATCCTGGCTCATGGTAACCTTTTATTTCTATAATCATATGTAATCATTATAATCATGTAAAGATGTCATACATACAATGGTTTAGGACCAGTAAATGACTGATGGCACCTGAAACCAGGCTTTATATTTGTTGGTCTGAGCAGTCTCATCATGTGTGTATTGTCTCCACCAGGAAGTGTAGGCGATGCCATCTCAGTCATGAAGCCTGATGTCTTTGTGTCTGATGATGGAGGCTACAGCTGGATGAAAGCTCTGGATGGACCTCATCATTACGCCATTTTAGACTCTGGGGGTCTGCTGATTGCTGTGGAGCACAGCCCCAACGAGCCCATCAACACAATCAAGTAAGAACAGGGCATAATATGTATATATATATATATATATATATGTATATATATATATATATGTATGTGTATATATATATGTATGTGTATATATATATGTATGTATATGTATGTATGTATGTATGTATGTATATATGTATATATGTATATATGTGTATATGTATATATATATATATATATGTGTATATATATGTATATATATGTTTCTTTTTTTACATCATGTGCCAACACAAGCCGTACAGCCCTAGTTTTGATGTTGGGGTCAAACACGAACCCTTTGACTCTTCTTCTAAGAGACTGGCTGCGCCTGCTGTGCGCTGATACATTTAGAGCTGTGACCTTTGTGTTGTCATAGATTCTCCACAGATGAAGGGCAGTGCTGGCACGAGTACAACTTCACCAAAGACCCCATCTACTTCACTGGGCTGGCCTCGGAGCCCGGGGCCCGCTCCATGAATGTCAGTCTGTGGGGATACAAGGACACGTTTCTGGCCCAATACTGGATCTCCATCACCATCGACTTCAGGGAACTTCTCACCAGAGACTGTGAGTCCAGGGAAATGCTCCCAATGAGTTCAGCAATTATTTGATTACTTTAGATTGTTTGCATTTTAATATAAGGGACGTTATTGTCACTTTCGATCAATAATTAATAATAAATAAAATATTTTGATCAATAATAGGTAGTTACACCTTTTACAACATTCATCTTGAACCACATTTATTTATTTTTTATTTCAATATTTATTTTTATTGAAGAAAAACGGATCAATCAAAACATATGTATAATTAAAGATACAATAACCATGACAACCACAGCAATGATAGAAAAGAGAAAAAAAAAAGTACAGACAGGGCAGAACCAGAGAAAATACTAAGTGTATATTATTTGAGACTTCTGTTTTAAGAATAATGCATCCAGATGAAAGTAAAGAACAAGTTTAAAGCATACCATGTCCAAGATTTTTTTTCCATTTTACTTATGTTCATTATTATGATGTCAGTCCATCCTTTATTGTTGGTACCGTTTGTGTCATTCAGTTTTTGTGATGGCCTTTTTCTCGGCCAAATACATGTTCTAAAGTCAAATGGGATGATAGTGTTAAAAATAGTCTGCAGTACCTTCTTAGTTTCTGTCCAATAGTTCTGTGCAACAGGAAAGTCCACATTTAAATGTTATGCATGATCTTAAAGTGGCACAATGTCTAATATATATGCTCTGAAACAGTAAATGCTAAAGCCCATTTTTAAAGGTGTACTTTAATACTTTTGGTCAATTTCTTTTTTTATTTTTTTTTATTATTTATTTTTTAATGTGATAATGTCACAACACTGTGGTCCACTCGGCCACGAAGCGGCACAAGGTATGGTGAGTGTCCCGCTCTTGTGACTTAACAACAAATACAATGTGTTGTTCCTCAAAGTTGTCCATTGGCCAAAACACAAAGAAAAAGACCATCCCTGCTCATTCCTAAAGAATATGAGTATATAACTTGCAATTCAGGCCCCTACACTTATTTATTAAATACACATGAACCACATGATGTACTTATTTGAAAGGCTGATCTACCTGTCCATTGCTAAAGGATGTCAATGTTTTTCAGGTGCTGATTCAGATTATGTGCAGTGGCTGGCTCACTCTGATGACATCAGTGATCCAAAAGATGGCTGCATGCTCGGGTACAAGGAGAAGTTTCTGCGTCTGAGGAAGGACTCGGTTTGTTGGAACGGCCGAGATTATCTGATCAACAAACAGCCCACGCCCTGCACCTGCACCCTGGACGACTTTCTTTGGTGAGGGAATGGCCACAACCACTAATCCCAGCAACGTTAGATTGGACATATTTAATGGTTTAAACCTGTAGTTGATATGGGATTGTGTGGGTCAGAGTGTTCCCAAACCTTTCAGGCCAGGACCCCTAAAACAAGTATGTGAACAACTGTAAAATAAAGTTAATCCAATTTTAATTTCGAGTGGCAAAACCTTTATAATCTGTGTCAATACCATTTGTGTAGTTTATTCAATGGAAATATAGATTGAATATAGTCTAGTTTATGTTGCACCTCTATTTTGAAAGACATTAGGGTGTGTTCACACTTGATTTGGTCTTGCTTTGAGCCCGGTTTAGTCCTGATGTGGACTTGATTTGGCCATGGTCTAGTCTTGGTTTTGTTCCATGTTTGTTCCAGATTTAGTCTCTGTTAAGTCCCAGTTTTGATATAGTAGATCAAGGCAACATGAAGCCAAAATGTAACAAAGTTTAAAACCCTTTTATTCTGCAAAATCAGGGAGCGAAGATTGCACATTGATACATTTCTCCATTATTTGAGATATTTCTTTGTACATTTAAAACTGCTTTGCTGTGAGTCAGCTACACAGTGATTGATCGTAGCGCTCTCGTTGCAGCGACTTTGGATTTTTCCGTCAGGAGAACAGTTCAGTGTGTCTGGAGCAGCCTGATCTGAAGGGAAAGGTCCTGGAGTTCTGTCTTCACGGGAAAGAGGAGCAGCTGCAGACCAAAGGGTAAGAAAAGGGAGGGAAATGAAAAGTAGGAGAAAACCATACATTTACACAGGATGGATATCTGGCAGATTAACACACACACATTTCAACTTACCCTGCGCCTCCACAAACCTCTACAAAGTGAATGTAGCAAAATGTATTTACTGTCTTGTCTGCTGAGAACCCTCTTGGCCAGGACTCTCTCAAAATGTAACATTTTTAAAGTAGTTTTAATGATACAGGTTTTATGTCATGAAGCACTACAAATCTTACTTAAAATTGTGGACTTCAGAAAAGGAAGCTTGCAATTAAATATTGGGTTTTGTTACTTATTGACAAATAACCTACAAACATCAAAATGTAATGTTTAATTAATGGGACGTCACTGGCTGTTCCAGGCTATATGCCCAACTCTTAAAACATGCCTCTGAAGGGGTTTATACTACTCAAATGTGGTACATTTTCAGCATTAAAGGTATTAAGTAAATAATTAACAAAAACATGTTTTATTTTTGTAATTTAACCTTTATTTAAGAGAATCCCATTGAGATTAAAAACCTCTTTTTCAAGGGAGTCCTGGCCAAGAGGCATCAAATGTTCATCATACAACATACAAACAGCATTCAAATAACACAGGTTATGAAACACATTTACAGGTTATTGATGAAGCCTTTCAATGCTTTCAAGTATTTTAAAATCTTAATTATTTGCCTTATCTTCTCATCTGCAGATATAGGAAAATCCCCGGTGACAAATGTGAAGGAGGACAGATTCCTGAGCGGAAAGAGATTGACCTGCGACAGCACTGCATCAGTGACCTGGCCGAGCCCCCACAAGTCAACTCACTGGTACATTACATTAATGTATGAAGCCTTTATGTTGCTGGTTAAAGTGTATTGCGGCTGTGCTGAGGTCCTGCTGTGCTGTTTGACAGGTTTCGAGTACGTCCAAATCGATGCCTGCTGTGATCACGTTCATCGTCATCATTATGCTGCTGAGCGTCGTGGCCGGAGTGGTTTTCATCAAGAAATACGTCTGTGGAGGAAGGTCAGTCCCGGGTTTCAATTCAAACAACCCAGAAAATCCTTAGAATTCAGACTGAATTCATACACTTCCAGTCCAGGGGCACTTCTCTGTTCTGGGAGTCCGTCTTGTGGTTGAGCGCCATGTGATTCCTCTAAGATTCATATCGTAGAATCAAATTAAGGATCTTTTATTCAATTAAAGTCTTGAATTTGGAATGTGATTTTTTTTTTTTCAGACTTGATAGTGTTTGCATCACTTGATTTAATAACTTGTCATAATTAGTCATTTGTGATCATCGTATTTTTGTCAATTAGGAAAGTATTAAATGGTGTAACGTTTCTCTTTCAGGTTCCTGGTTCACAGATATTCGGTGCTGCAGCAGCACGCGGCAGAGCGCGGCGACATGGACGAGCCTCTGGAGACCAACCACAGGATGCGCAATGGCAAGATCGAATTTCACGACGATTCAGACGAAGTACGTGCACGTGGTTATTTATTTAGCACAGTTTGGGAATAGTGTTTACTGACTTTACTTAAGGAAATGCCAAGACAAAGTTATTTTCTCTAAGGTTTAGGTCAATCCTTTTGCAACATTTACAGCAGCTACTTGTGAATCTAATATAAACAAGATGCTAAAACGACATTTATTCAGATTTGCACGTAAACTACATTTGCCTGGTTGAATGGTGACCTGATCTTTTACTAATATGGATCCATGGTAACTTGCAAAATACAAATAATAAAAGGTATAGTACACTAGCTCCGCCCTCACTTTTGAGCTTATTTAATTTATTTGTTCCCTCTTGTTAGTTTTATTAGCTTTAGCTTCTGTCACAAAATAACTCCCCATATTTGTAGAACAATAATCCTTATTGCAAAAGGCTGTTCTAAAATCCCTCTTTGTTTTTCATTTTAAAACAATTATATGGCTCCTCTGGCCTCTAATAAACAAAACTCCCCCAAAACACTGCTGCGCTTCATTTTTCTAAATTGAGTTTGGAGGAATTAAAGCTGCGTGTTCGTTGCAGCAGTGACTTGCCGAGCAGCTTATTCTGAAGTTGTTAATGATTAGGAATATAGAGTCTAAGTTCTCCCTCTGTTGTGTTGTTCATTAAGACACACTTAGTAAATGTATTTGAATTGATACAAAAGCAGTGGATCGAGGAGGTGTTTGTTTGTCACTTACATTTATTTAATATACACAAACATTTCATGCAGTTAACAACATTTTTAGTAGAAGATCATTATTGTTTTATTATATTCAATCAGCATTTAAATATTTGTATTAAAGTTTTAAGTTTCTTTACTTCCTCTAATTAGTTGTATCTCATTTGGAAAGAGGACGGAGGACGTTATCACTGCCCCCTGGTGGCTGAACTGCAACTAAACATTTGCTTCAAAGTATTGAACATTTTGCTGTGCTTTTGTATAGCTTTAATCGAAGGGGAAAACATGCCAGCACTTTATCACACAACGCCTCATTATAACCACTTTCCTTTATCCATGAGTGATGGAAAAAATAGCCACTTTCATTATCAAATTGAATAAATCAAACAAAATATGATTTAATTTTGATGGTAACTACTCAAAATGTCACTCTTTTAAAAATAACAAAGATCTTTGGCCCAGGTCACCCTTCAACGAGATGTTTATGGATTTTACCTGGTTAAATAAAAATGAATGAAACAGAAAGCTGAAACCTATAAATACTCGACCCAATGTAAACAGAAACTTGTTTGTCGCCTGTCGCCTTCACCATGTTATTTACTCTGTGTGTGCAGGATCTTCTTGAATAGCCGGTGTAACCTGTGCTTCAGCTCCACGGTACCGGGCCGTCCTCCCTGGGGCAGCACCTCTTCAGTCTTCAGCCTTCTCTCTTTCACTTTCAGTGCGCGCTACAGCCGGGCGCTCCAAATATGAATGTACAAAGGCGCCCGGGACAGAGGCCAGAGGGGCCATTATACTGGGGAATCTGAAGTACTCGTGTTTCAATTTCTGATTCTGTTGATTGAGTTATTTATTGTGGGGGTCTTAGCAGAAATCTGAACTACGGGCAGAACTCGGAGCTGTCGGTCGAAGACACTGGCTTAAAGCACTTGCATATGAACTTTTCTTTGCCTTTTTTCTGTGGTGATACAGAAACATTATGTTGTAAGTTAGGGCTGCACAATGACAGTAGAATATGCTTTATGCAACATGATTGACAATATTTTTGATACAGTTTTGACTTGAGGTACTAATTAATGACCACAATACATTTTGATTTGGTTCTAATACAAAAAGAAGTTTGTTTTTCTAATATAAATAATAATATTCAGCAATATGTACCTTGTGATGAACATTGTGCGGCCGTTTTCTCTATTCACATATTCTTAAACATTTGAAGCCAAGAGCGTGTTAGTCTCTGGTTTTTGGCCCTGTTTATTTGATGAGTGAGTTCATTGAGTAAGTTGAAATGACCTTTTTGCACCAACTTTGAGAGCAATAACATTTTTCCGTCAATCATTTTTGTTTCCATGGCGGCCACTAGATGAGCCATTCAAATTATTTTCCCAAAACACACACCCATGATTAAGTTATTGCACTTAAATTGTAATAACTTCTCTTGTTTGGGAGCCAAGTCTTTTCACTAAGTAATCCAGCATTTTGTATACCAAATTTATTTAGAATTTCTTTGTGCTTAAGACAGTCAATGCAATGTTTGTAGTTAATTAAATATTTTTACAACAAGGGCAATGAGACGAAAGCACAAAAACCTTGTTGAAATAGGATTAGTTTATTAATAAGTCAAAATGTAAATGTTGGTTGTGACGCTTAGGCAAATCATTTTTAAATAGGCCTAGAGATTTTTTATTTTTTACATGAATGACAAATTATTAAGAAATCTGAATCTCAGTCAGGTTTTCACTTCTATTGTTGTATATGTCATTGTCGTCGCCTGGGTTGATTTATTATGGAGAGGTTAAGAGTGCAGCAAATGCTTGGATGAGGTTTTGAAAAAGTGCCTGTTGTGTGGACACTCTGTAGCTCGGGTTCAATGTCATTGATCATATCTTACTGCACAAATCAGACAACATGAAGAACTTTCAGACTTCTAAGAGATGCATGTTCATTTTTAATTTATGAAGGAAATACACTTAAATAGACTTGGGTAAACTTGATTGAATACAGGGTTGTATGAGCGTAGCTGCTAGACTTTGGATGCCTCTTTGTGAATTTTATTTTAAACGCTTGTTGCATTATGTGAAATTACTAGGTTTTTCTCACAGTTTGAGACCTGTATAAATTTGCTTTTCTGGTTATGTAAATATTTAACTTCCATCTTTGTATCTGCTGTTTTTCCTCTAAAAAATTTAGGAATATTTCTTTTTGGGTTTAAATAAATTCACATACGTTCTTGTATAATTGTCTTGTTTCCTTTAATTTCAAGTTTGATCTTTGTCAGACATATCTTAGACACCATTAGACTCAATTATACATCCATCCATTGCTTGTTCCATTTCGGGGTCGCGGGTGACTAGCCTATCCCAGTGACTTCGGGCCTTAGGCGGGGTGCACCCTGGACAGTGGCCAACTCGTCGCAGGCCAATTATATAAATTGTTAAAATATAAAACAATTAGAAACGTTATAAATTCACTCATTAATGGTCAAACTTAGATGCTTTGAGGACGTAGATCATGTTGATCTGTTCTCTCGTTTTGCTTGTTGTACAGACATTGACCACCAGAGGGCGCTCAGTGTCTGTCCAGGGCCTGGACAGATCTGGCTTGAACTGGACAGGGTTCACCTGGATTAAAGACACATGAGCTGAGACAAGTCCCAAATCGAAAGTCAGTGTCAGGGACAGTATAGTCTGCAAGGAAAGCTTTGAATCAATAAACACATGTTTTTGTTTGTTTTCCTCCAACATAATCAAAGCGTACTATAAAGCCTCCCTTAGCTGACTTTTGTCTCTGCTGTTGTTACTAAACTGTTAGAACAACCTTTAACTGTTAATGTTGTAGTGTATCTTTTACCACATGTTTTCCCCTTAAATGTCTTAGTTTCATGATCATTTTGTTTGTGATATTTCCTGATTAATCTTGATTTACTAATCATTATTTTTTCCATTATATACAAATTCAAATGTCTTTCAATATTAAATGCATGGACATTGTCACATTGGTGCAGTTGAAGATTCACAAACACAGGTTGTAGAAGGATCTACTTTGTCTATGTTCCCTGACCATGAACGGTGTCAGAGTGAAACAGACGAATGTGAATCACCTTTTCAATGCACCAGCTGGCTTCTCATTTATAACATGTTTATTTACCAAAGATAAAAACACAGCAACAGAAGAGCAGAGGTTTCCCATGAGCCTCTCTGCTGGTCTGACTGAGGAAAGGATCTCTTAATGGGATTATCTATTCTCAGGACAAGAAGGGGAACGAAGACGGGAGAGAAATGGACCTGAGCAGGACAAGTGAGAACAAGTGAGAACAAGTCAGGATGAGCAAATGACACATAAGAGCCACTGACACTTCTGATGTGGATGTAATTAAAAGACCTGTTTGGACCTGATTGGCCTCTGTCAAACAGCTCTGGACAATAATGACCACACAGGTAAACTACATGACACACATTGTACAGTGTTGTTTACTTTGGGCTCAAGGGTAAGAAGTACTTAAGTAACAGTACTATATTCAGTATATGTTGTTTTCATCTCACAATGCTTTCTCTTTTATTGTACTTAAGTAACTGTACTGTTGCACTATATTCAGTATATGTTGTTTTCATCTCACAATGCTTTCTCTTTTATTGTACTTAAGTAACTGTACTGTTGCACTATATTCAGTATATGTTGTTTTCATCTCACAATGCTTTCTCTTTTAGTGATTTTTAGGTAATTGATTAGCCGTCTCTGTACTTAGTTAGTTGAGGAACAGGTGAACAACCCAAGACAAATGACCTTTTATGAAACAATTAAAGTTGTGTTACTCTTTTGTTTTGACTCGTGTATTTTAAATGATTTCAACTGTCTGCCTCTTCTTCAGTTCGGTTTATTTGTGTCTTTCAGCCTGCGTCTCCACAGACAAACGGCATCTGTGAATCCACCATGCTGGGCAGCGACGACAGTGATGAAGGTAAGATGCAAACGTGACACTGGGCGTCGATGGCACAGAGGATTGTCCATTTGGCCTGGATTCATACTTTTTATGCCCTTGTCATCAGAAAGTAGTCAAGAGGAGCAGCCAATCACAAGCTGGAATGACCTGTCTATTATAGATAGAGTCGGACTCAACAGGTGACAAAGATCATTAGATTTCACATCATACTTTTTATGAATTCGTAAAACGTTCTTCTTCTTTGGACAGTTTGGAGATGTCGGAAAAGGATGTAGAGGTAAAGGCCACACAGTCACTATATTATTTACATCCATCCTTTGCCTTGGAGTAGTCATTTAACACAATTGCTATTTGTATCTGTTACTGTCTTTTCATGGCAATAATCTTTTTTTTTTAAATTCTGTCTTGAGACGGCCTTCTGTCAGATCTCCCTGGCCTTTTGCGGTGACCAGTACACGCTGAAACAGAGGCTGCAGTCGGAGGAACATGCCCGAAATCTGGCCGAGGAGAACGTGCAGCTGGAGTTGGCCCGGGGCAGAGAGACCCTGGAGGTACAGACAGACCAACTGTGGGACCCTGAAAGAGATGCAGGTGAAAATGTGTATTTTGCAGATGCTGAAGGCCTTATGTCTGGACAGCAGACGCAGGACAATCCTACAGAAGCTGGAGCTGTCTCTGGACATTTTGGGCGGGACAGTGGAGCGGATCTCCAACACGGCAGAGGTGCTGGGGGCAGTGCATCAGGTCAGGGACACTTTACCGTTACCTTTTATGGTATATATATATATATACACATACGCATATATACATCTGTCTGTCAACGATTCAGAGCGGCCTTTCAACAGCGAATGAACTGGACATACCTTGTACATAACTGTGATTGTATGTGCTTTTGTAGGAGGCACGTGTAAGTCGAGCGGTGGAGCTGATGGTGGCCCATGTGGAGAACCTGAGGAGGAGATATGAGAGGAACCTGAGTGAGCTGGAGGAGGCGCGGCGGCAGATCCAGCTCAGGACGTCCCAGAGAAATCCCCACAACAGAGAGTCTCCAGGTCTTTTAAGACCAGTCTGTTTGTCACAGTTGTTTGCTCTTATTGAATTGATTGTTATTTTTGTTTTAGAATCTGAGAACGATGGGAGACTTACAAAGCAGGTTGGAAAATCAAAGGCTGTAAAATGGGTTTTTGATACTGAGAAGTCTTCCTCACTGTTCTACATATTGTAGGGGAATCTTCGCAGAAGAGTCAGCGTGTCCGTTATCCCCAATCAGACAAATGTAAGAAATCTTTCTGGTAAATTGCTCATATAACCTGGCAATGTAGTCATGGAAAAACTGTGGCACAGCAGTCATTCATACAGACAAAGTGTATTATAATATTGTTATAATACACTTTGTCTGTATGTATTATCTTCAACTTAGATGAGGCCCTTGATGAAAAGTAGAGAAATATAGAAAATGGCTATAGTTAAGTATATTTTTCACATTATTGTTATCGTTTCTGCAGCAAAAGAAGAAGCGAGAGTCGAAGAATAGCGGGCGTAAGAAGCCCTCCTCCTCGTGCCCCTCGCCCTGTCCCAGCTCAGAGTCCAGCTTCTGTGTGCTCAACGACAGCTGCTTCACAGACGACAGGTCGCTCTCACGCATTTATATTACTATATTACATACAGAACACAGTACATTTACCTGTGCATGTACAGGAACATTTACTGACTTGTTTTTTTTCCAAACAGGACTCTTGAGCCAACTGAAACGGTTGAAAATCATTCAGAAAGTGAAACATTAACTCCTGTTGAAGCTCCTCCTGTTCTTGTATTGGAGCCAAAACAAGAGGAGTCGCCCACTAAACCAAAATCTGCTGCAAAAAAGTATGGAGCTAAATTAAATACATACATATATTATAATACTCTTGAGTGTGGTTACATTATTTGTCTCGTAATTTAATAATAACAGTTGAATAATGTCAAAATAATGATTAATATGTCAATAAAAAAGTCGTCTATTATTTTGTGTAACCTCTTTAGTTTTCCCTGGTTCATTGGCTTTGCTCTCACTTGTTTTAACTTTGTCATGACTGTTGCACGATGCTCTTGGACCTCACTAAGCTCTAACCTCTGTTCTTCCTCTCTTCAGCTCCACGTCTGAAACTCTTCGTCAGCGACACAGAGGAAGAGCTGCTCTGTCTCGAAAGAGGTCTGACAGAAGAAGTCCACATCTCAACAAAATGACTCCAGCCGACAGGTGAGTCAGTTCTTTCCTTTCACAGTCTTGAAGCTACATAACGTTGTTCCTCTCCTCAGGTGTGACCAGTGCAAAGACCCCGGGACACACTGGATGCACAGGGGCCGCTGGGCTCTTCTCTGCCTCTATCTGTCTGTGTTTGTCTGTTTCATCACAATGATTTACTCCTTATTAATACAATATGAGGAATCTTACTGATGGAATATATTCTGTGTTTGTGTTGAATAAATCTAACTTTTTTGATATCGTCTTTTTACTTTTAATTGTTCTTAGACACAAAAACTCAGGTTGAACTCAAGTTTTATTATAAATATACAAAATCATATCAAAACTGATACTTGGTTAGTCACGAAATACCTTATTGCATCAGAACATTCCACAAACCACCTTCAATCGTGATTAGTATCCGTCGATAAATGTTAGCTTACTTCACTTTCATAGACACAATAGTAGACAATTAAACTCAGATGGAAACAATGGGGAGTTGAATAAGCAAATCCACGCTACTTACGCTACAGTAGAAAGAGCTATTTTAGCTGTAGAGAGCAAATGCCACGTCCTTTAGTCCACTATTTTACTGCCTATATTCATATAGTATGTATCTATTTACAAGAGAGAGATTATATACAAATATTAGCACTGAAATAAGAGGAAACTTTAAATAAAAGATAAATAGCATAAAATAAAATTATATTAAGAATGGGCAAGCCTTTCTCTTCTCTTAAACTACTGCAGGTGAACTTAGTGTGCAAAAAAATGTCATTTAGGTCCGTCGTTGACATGATACAATCACCTATTTTAAGATCATATAAATATAATGGCATAAGACCATACATTACATTTAAATTAATAGAGAAATGTACTCTTCAGGGTACTGACATGTTTCTGTCAAACATCTTTGAACAATCCATCTCATAGAGAGTCCATGTTGTTAATAAATACACATAAATAAAGCGTAGGTTCTTCTAAATGAACTCCACGGTTTAAACTTGGCTGATGATCTCCGAGTCTTGAGCCACAAACCACTGCAGAGGAGTCCCATCGGCCGCTCTCTGGAGGACCAAGTTACCTGAGCACTGGAGAACACAGAACATTTAACAAATAGTGAGTTTTTTGTAATTAACCATAAATAATTTGGAATATTCATTAGCTGAACGTTTACACCCTCCCCACACAACTCTCCAGTCTAATAAAGCCTTTAACTAACATTGAATTTGTGTTTTAATAGTAATAAACAACTCCTATTCACATGTATTAGCATTTATTATTATGATCATTCTGAATCCCACGGTTGGACACAAAAATCCTGCGACACTCACCGGCGTAAACGGGGGCATGTGCGGCGACGTGGGGCTGGTGATGCCTTCTTCCCCGGTCGGCCATAATTTATGCTGCTGGTTCCTCTGGTGCCAGGACTTCAGCTCCTCTGACACTATCTCTCGGGGCAACAGTCTGAAGGCGTGGTTCGGGTACTCTTTCAGCGAGGGCGTCCTCACCAGCCGGTACGGAGGAGGGGGCTTCAGGCTCCTCTTCGGGGAAAGTGCCGCCTCCTGGCTTTGCCTTTGAGCTCTTGGAACTGGCGGCGGTGACAGAAAACGCTTACTGAGGCCCAAATCCTGAGGAGAAAGTGGGCTGTCCAACACGTCCTTACTCCCTTGATTCCTCCTGAGCGTCTTTTTGTTCGGGGATGGGCTGGAGACGGCTTTCTTGGCTCCGTAGTGGAAGCCGTACGGAGGCGGGCAGAGTTTGGGGATCTCAGTGGGTCCTTCGCGTCCCGGAGAGCTGATGTAAGAGGAGGACGAGTGTTCGGAGCTGGTGTCTTCTGAGCTGGACTGGGACAGGCGCAGAGGGGAGTACTGAGGCGAGCGCAGGATGAACTCGGGCCGGCGCTGGGGAAGTCGGCCGCGCCCTTTGCTGTTGTCCACACTGACCGGCTTGCTCTTGGGAAGCCTATAAATGTGATAAATATTCACAGTTAAGACAGCATTCACATGTACATTTTAATTTACATTTACATTTCTATTTTATTGTCCCAGTAGCACTTTATTATAGCTTTTAAGTGTGTGGTGTTGTGTTTCTATTATGTCTGTGATGAAGCTGCAGCAAATAAAATATTCTGATTCTGATTCACTGACACTTAATTGGTTAAATTCAAGAAGTTCTTTCAATCATGCTTATTGTGTGTGTTATAAATGAACATTTTTGTCTTTCAGGTTGCCTTCCAGTCATAAATATGCAACATTGTAATTGAATAAATGTGTATATTTCACTCTCTTTCTTGTGTCTCAGTGTCTAAATGTATGAATGTTCCAATGGCAAATAAATAAAACTTTACAAAAAATAAAAAAACAAATATAAACTGTGGTTAGTCTTTTTCAAAAGATACCAACCAATTTGGGCTTTCACTAGCCCAAATACAGTCATTGTAATGATTTAATGAATAACCATTAGTAAAATAAAAACTTTATTTAAGATCAAATAATGTTCTATGTCTGGACTAAACTATAATCTTCCTTACATTACAGTATAATAGAGTTTTTGGTGACTAAGTGTAGCAGTAGCTCCCTCACCTGAAGGACTGGGAGAACTGGCGGCGCACGTGCAGCTCCGGGGTGGAGGGGGCGCTGGTGGAGTTGGGGTACCTCAGAGACGAGCTCTTGGTGAAGGGAGAAGGAAGAGGCCTGCTGCAGTCTGAGGACACATGGGCCGGACTACTGCAACAACACAAGATACGATAAGATTAGATTAACCTCATGGTGCAAAAGTGCTCTCCCTGCGTCCAACTACTGACCTGCTACTAAATAAAAACACAGTATAAATATTTACTGTGACTTAATGATGCAAAACAGCAATACACTGGATAAAATCAGATCATGATAACAGCAATAATTAGATTAGCTTTTTGGTGTGCGTTTACATGCACAAAATACATCTGATATCAAAACATTTACAATAAAATCAATAGAGTTTTATAGAAAATGTTGGATTTTACTTCAATTTTTGTCTTTTCCATTAGTTTTCTATTTTTTACAAGCAGAAAGAAATTAGATTATGCATTTCAGATTAGAAACTTTTTAGATAACGCCAGAAATCAGTTCATTATGAGATATCTTTCACCCCTGCATTGTATCCTGCAAACATTGTAAAGGTAGCCATCCAAATGTGTCCGCATTGTTGAACGTAGGTGGGAAATGTTTAAAGGCCCAGTTCTATAAACTGTGAAACTGTATTACAGAGTCACCACTTCTGGTCAAAAATTAATTCAGCTCCGTTTGTTAGGCTGATATAGTTAGCACTTCACAGCACACAATAGGACGGCAATAGGATGGACCCAGTATGAAGACTAATTTACTGGAAAAGATTACTAAGGATTTTTTAAATAATAATATGGAAACAAATTATAAAAATGTATCCCAGTATTTCAATTGTATATTATAGACAACAAATACAATTAAAATAATAAAGACACAGAGAGTAAAAGACCTAAAACCAAACATACGGTGTTGCTAGCCTAAAAACAACAACCTAAATGAAGTCTGGCAACAAAAACGTCCCATCAACTGCTTCCTGTGTCCCTTTCCATTCTATTACCAAGCTGTTTCTGTGCTTTAATGAAAGGTGCAAGAAGTGTCTTGAAGTGTTATGTACAGCAAAGTTCACAAATGCTTTAATGCACTAAAATTGAATTATCCAAGGTGTATATTGAGCTTTTGTCGTTAGCATTTGTTAACAAAAGTTGCCTACCTGGACCTGCTGCCGTCGTTGTTCTGCAGCTTGTTGTTCTTCTTGTAGGGATGGTCCAGGCTGGACTCTCTCCAGGGCGAGCTCTGGACGGGGGTGCGCTCACTGTCCATGCTGCTCAGGCTGGAGGACACGGGGCAGGACTGCAGGGGTTTGGGGGGCAGATGGAGGGGGTCTGTGAAGGGATGTCCTGTGGCTGGAGGGGACAGCGGGCAGGGCGAGTCCACGTCTGCAGACAAAAACAGGCTTAGTCAGATTTGCCATTGTTTAAGAGAGAGAGGGCCACTTGTTATGTATTGATCCGTGCCATCAATCACTGAAGCTTTGCAATTAGCACTAAAGCCGACAATTGACTCTTAAGAAGTCTAATTGTTGTGTGTGTGTATAAAGTTAACATATGGCAACTTCATGCATGCCAAGGTTTTGCCTGAAGGTGGAAGAAACTCTTACTCCTCTTTTTATTTGCATTTGAATAAGTGTAAATAACTATCAATTACATGCTGGGGTACATTTTTGTCCTTTATGAGCCACAGTGTACGTTCATAATTATTTCACTAACCTTCATCCAAGGCCACAACATCAGAAAGAGAGCTATCATCTGACACGTTCAGATCTGTGGAGAAAATAAAGAATATTTAGGAAATCATCATTTAAAAAAGCATATTGTAATACAGATGATCTCCTCTGGGGGCAGCGCGGTCCCTCACCTCTGTGCTGTTTGGATGGGACGATTCTGGGCGAGTTGCATTGGGTCTTCACCCGGTGCTGGAACACGGCCTCCTGCAGCTCCTTCACTTTCTTCTCCTCTCGTTTGCACTGCTGCGCTCGACTTTTCTTCTGCGGTTTACTCAGCTTGTCCTCCAGGGAGAGTTTACGAGCGGCCTCATAAATCTGTCGCTGCAGTGCCAGTTCAGTCTCCAGGGCATGGAGCTCGGCGTCCTGGACGGAAGTGGAGTTTGTTAAAGCTTGCTTCAAACAGTCAGTGAACATTATTTGCGGTTGTACCTCTTTTTTATTTGAATGAATAAGTTCTTCGTCCAGTTTAAAAGAGGCTCCGATCCTCCTTCGGACTCGAGGGGGCTTCTCTTCAGGTATCAGGGGATAGTCAGAGGGCAGTTTACCGGTCAGCTCCTGTGAAGACGGAGAAGTCAGTCACTTAGAATAAAGCATGTTGTCAAACTGCACCAACAATAAAGGACTGGACCGAAATCATAAATGAAATCACATATGGACTGAACTTGGAAATGGACAAATTCGACATAAACTGGAGGAAATGGAACTCATTATGGATCAGGTGTGCTCTAACCTTGTATTTTATTTTCATTTGGATGCATTATTCTAAAAACAGTCATCTCAAACAATTACAATTTGTATTTTCTCTGGTTCTGCCCACAACGCACTTTTCTTTTCTTTTTTTCTCTCTTTTCCTTTTTATTTATTTATTTATTTATTTTATCTCTTCTTCCTCTTTTTTTCTTATTTGACAATGTTACTGGACTGTATCTTTATTTACACACAAGTTTTGATTGGTCTGTGTTTATTCTTTCAATAAAAAAAAGAATAAAGCATGTTGTCTGTGATTCTTTAGAAAATACTATTGTAATATTGACGTAAAAACCCTTTTCTAACTGAACCATATTGTAAATAACATGAGCTGCCATAAAGAAACAGCACAACGAAACACTTTGGTTGTTATATTCTATAATGAACTATAGATATGTTTATTATACAAGCCTCCACAGCTCAAAGTTTAACATATTAAATAAAAGGTACATCTGTGTGTAACGTGGTGTACATACGGCCTCTCTGATGCACAGCGTCCGGAGCTCCAGCAGACACAGCTCCAGCCGCTCCTCCAACGCCTGGTGTTTGAGTTTCAGGGCTCGTGTGTGAGTCATCCCATCCTTCAGCGGAGAAGTGGGGCTGTCCGGCCCTGCAGCAGCACAACATTCACAATATTGTTTTATACACAGTATTTTCATGACCGAAAGTGTATTTTTATTGCACTAAGACGTGTGTAAGTGTGATAAGATGACAAATTACTTCATGACTTGAGGAATTAGTTAAAAATGAAAATGAAACCAAATCATCAAGAAATTATGCAAGTCTGGGTTTGAATCTGGGCCATCAGTGCAGTGCTCAATTTGTCAACTTCAGATTCATTTGTTATGGAAATAAAGACACGTTCTCATGAGATGATTGCACTCTTTCTGGGTTCTGGATTCATTTCCTTTGCCATTTTACGTGGGGATTCCAGTCACGTCAGTTTACCCGCCCTAAAACATGCACGAAAGGTAAAATCCTCCAGTTAAGGCCCGGACAAAGCCGAGCTCATGATCTGGAGCTGGGTCCTTGGGCGCTGCACTGCTCCAACAGGTTTCACCCAACAGCATTGAAGGATGGGTCAAATGTAGAGGACACATTTCTACAGGCACAATATAAAGTGTAGCTTTGATTTGCCTCTTACCCGAGTGCACAATGATGCCACTGTCTGTGTCACTGATCTCCTCTTTGCTCTCAATGGCCGTCATCTTCACTGCAGTTTAGTGGCGTCTTCTTCAAACTTGAAAGCTGTAAAATGTGAGTTTGTTTTGGTTAAATTGCTCATTTAGACTTGTTATTTTCTCTTTCTCCGCACGTCCCATTCATCCTGCCTCCTGCCGCTCTCCCGAAACAAGGGTGACGAGTGGCTCCTTTCACACACTTATCCATTCACTGGCCCCCTCCCTCCCCTTGCACCTCTGCACCCCATCACAAAAGACCCACCCCCACGGTTGACTCGGCACATGTGCAGGGGTTAATCCGAAACCAGGATGCCATGGAGACGGCGCACTGTGCGGCTAAAGATTTGGGAGCGTGTGGCTAGGAAGGCGTGTCAGTCAGGGGGGGGCGTTTAAAGGACCCAAAAAAAGGAAAGCAGATGGCCTAAGGAATTAGCCCACTCATGGACTGCACCTGTTCCCCCACGCGCCCCTCCCATCAGGCCTATTCAACCAGTGTCCGACAACCCTCTGGGGGCTTTGAAGTAGAAGAATGTCTCAATGTGGGGCATGTCCACACCGCTTCAGATCACATGGCCCGACTAGATACAGAATGACCTGTGCGTCAATATCTTTGGAAAAATAAAAGTGCAATTCATGTTTATGGCCCCAGAGGTTCTCAAACTGTGGTTCCAGGAATCGTAGGTGGTGCACATTAGTATGAACAGCACTTTGGGTTGAGTCTTGATTGAAGTGGCTCAGGGACTGGGACAGGGAGTCCTGGTTAAGCCCCTGGTTTTGACTTGGTTCAATCTTGGTCCAAACCGAGCTCAGACCTGGTTTTGTACTATAATGTCCTTATTTAACTTTGCTAAATCAGGTTTGGTTCAGTTCTGGTTTATTCAATTATGTACTATAATTTGATCCATTGGACTTTTGATTTTGGCCTAGTTTGTCAAAGCCAAATATTTTAGGTAAATGCAATCTTATATAAATAATGTGTGAATAAGTGCTTGGATTAAGTAGACTTTATCTTAAATTGAGTATGTTTTTTATTATCTTAAAAAAAGATTTTATGAGAAAATGCTCTTATTTTAAATAAAGCAAAACATTTCTTGGTTGTTTTTGGCAAATCTCATTTTAAGGCAGTCAAAATATACTCAATATAAATATTAGTTAATTCAAGCACTTATTCACTGATCATCTCATTTTACATAGTATTTTTTTCCAGGGTTTATGCACAATGTTTTTTTTTTGTTTTTTTTTACATACATAAAGGATCAAATGAACATAAGCATCAAAATACAAAAGCAAATAAGTGTGCACGGCTTAAAGCCAAAGAGGTTTGTGGCTTTCTCTACTCAATAATCCAAGGACTTCTTCTAATAAAGTCTTGTTTGTATTTTTCCACTTTCTGGGTCAATTAATTTCTCCCGCAGCTCACCACAAGCTCTAAGAAAAGAGGTCAGTCGATCACAAGAGACTTTACCAAAGCCCAGAATAAACTTATGAATATGCGCAAGAACAACAACCAGCAGAGTTTACGTTTTCCACTGAGTATTGCTTTTTTTGATCATACTATGCAGTAGCTGAAAATAACATTATCCCTGTCGCATTAGAGACTTGTGAAATATTACATTAATAAAAGCATCAGTAAATAAAAGTTGAGAAACAGAATCAGTTTTTGCTTTCACGCATCTCTCTTTCATTAAGTCGATATTGTGTTAACGGAGTAAAAAGGAAAGAGGAAGTTCATCACGGCTGTAAATCCCCCGCTCTGGTTCCATCCTCTGTTTGGAGATCTGTATCTGCTTCTTCCTGCAGTGATCAGGAAGAAGCGGACAAAACCCTCTTCACACTGGACATTGCGGAGTTTGCGGTGCAGCTGTACTTCTATTCAACACGACTGCTCATGTGAACCGCTGCGATGGGCCACACAATGCAGGACGACCAGCGCCAGTCTGTAAAACAACTCTGCAACAAAAGAGCCTATATCCACCTACTGGCCTCGATAAGCGCTGTATCTGCTCCGGGCTGGACTGAATGTTGTGATTGCAGCTTTATACAAACTAGACTGAGCCTTTTAGCAAGACACGCAGCAGAGGTTTGTAGTACAGCGAAGCAAAGAGTGACAAAAATGATGATTAAATAAGAATAAGATCATTTTTTGCCATGAGAAATGTACACAATATGTGGTTGATCGCACAAATGTGAAAATACAATGCAAAAGTGCAAAGAGAAAATGGAAAATAATGCTACTTTATTTCATTTTGCAGTTACTTTATTTTCTTTTGCTGCTTTTTCAGACTTTTCTCATTATTATATAGGTCTAAACTCGATATTCATGTTCAGCATATCTTCAGAACAACTATTTAATTACTATCTTACATGTATCCCAGCTCTAGTGAGGAAGTACTCTAGTATTTACACTAGAACCTGCACTTTTTAATACTTAACTAATGTCTAGAGACGTAACAATATCCTAATCCCACAGTACGATATTATCACAATATTAATTTCACTGTACAATACTTATTTTGATATTTTGAATAGGAATAATATAATTTATAATTTTCTTTTTTAAATGTCTTGACAAGCCTTAGACGTGAATTAATACATATGTCCTAACAACAGATATTTCTTCATGCTGTCTGCACTCTGCACTGTAATGAAGCAAAGGATCATGGTCTATGTAATAATTTGACATATTGTGACGGTCCACTATATTATTGAGAGACTTTTGATGATACAATAACACAAAATATTGTTACATCACTAATGTCGTATGTCGTTTGGGTCTAGGAGTTGCTTTAAGTTTGGATTGAAATGATTGAACTCTTCCATTACTTTTTGGAAACTTTATTATAATGTTGACATGAGTTGCATGTTGCGACAACTTTACTCCTACTTTTTTTTTTTTCAAACAATACTCCTACTTGTATCCACTTTTGCACACTGCAGCAAACCAAATCTAAAGACATCACCAATTCTCCCGTCTAAATGGCAGACAGGCGGTGCAATGTGGGTTTATCCTCACACTCCATGAGTCCTGAGACTTTCACAACAGCGTCTGTCTGTGGTCTCGAGCTCAGTCATGAGTGGGAGGTGGGCGGCTTCTGGTAAAGAGCATTAGACACTGCCGTTTGTCATCAATGCGACTAAATCTGGAGACATGAGTGTTGAAATTAAGATGTTAAAATGTCGACAGAAGCAGCAACTGGAACAGGGAAAGAGTTGGTCCACGGACAATAGAAAAGTCACTGTGATGAACTCTTTTGTTTATAACTGCAGGGGCTCTAATAAAGAAAGAATGTGTTGGAAAAGGTTGAGATACATTACAATAGAATTTAAGATGAAAGCTGTGCCAATCAACTGTCACCTTATCCCACGTGGGACGCCAGTTTGATTGACAGCTCCCCCTCACTTCCATTCTCCAGGACACACTTTGAAATCCTACAAACAGTTAAAGAACTTCACTGAAAAGAAGTCTAATCTGCTGTGATTGTGGTTCGGGGTTTCCCCAGCCACACACTGATCCATTTCTACACTACGCTAACGTTTTTACCCCTGGAGGGAAATTTATTCGATGTATTAAACCGATTACCGTAATTGTTAGAGAAGCCAGTGTGAGCTCCAGGGGAACTCCACACTAAGGTTTGCCACCTTCATGTGGTGAGGTGCCATGCCAAGCTCCTCGCCACCGTGCATCGATCTACCTGTGCAACGTGGGTGTCAATCTGAAGAAGAAAATGTAATATTGTACTAGTTGTTAGAGGGCAATATATCGAGGTTTAGATAGTTTCAGAAATGTCCGAGTGATTAAAAAGAAAAAAGTTATGTTGTAATCAAGGTGATATTTCTGCGCTTTTGTGATTTTCTGATTTACATTTAACATTCATCTGATAATTAAGACTCAACTAATATGTTTAATGACGATTTAATGTTTTAACAATTCTTTGTGGGATTGACATAATATCACCTGAATATTGTCATCAGGAAACACAAAATAATATAGAGATATTATTTGATGTTGATATCGCCCACCCCTAGTAGTGGTAGAAAATGAACTTTTGGTTGCATTTTAGTCCTGATGGTAGCTATAGAATATAGTAATGAAGTACTTACTGAGCAGAGTAGTTGATGTTGTTGTTGTAGACAGCTGCTGTATGTACTTTCTACTTTGGTAAGGAGGATTACAGTCATTTGCACTTGGCACAAACCTTTAGTACTTTTACCACTATTTACGTCCCAACGAAGCACGACTAACACTCGTGTATTCAAATGAGTCGCACCTTTTTTCATAGTTTTGGCCGGGGTGCGACTTATACTTATATTTATACTTATATACTTATACTCCGGAGCGACTTATATGTGATATTATTTGTTAATTTCAAACTTCTCTTTCTTCTCTATTATGCATTTTTTGGCTGGAGCGACTTATACTCGGGTGCGACTTATAGTATGTGCAGTCAAGCTTGTATAAAATGGAAATTGTGTCATCAAGGGCATCATACGGAACAATTAGGCAGATTTGCCAATTGTGTTACCAAAATCCAAAGATTTTGAGAGATTTTTTTGCAGAATGTTTTGACACATGCACCTTATTTCCTCATCATTATAATTTGCATATTACTGTACTATACTATATAAACAGTATTGAGTTACCTTTTTTCCACCCAGAACTTCCGAGCATCAAAACGCAAACAAAATTATACTTTTTTTAGTACCCGTTGTTGCACCCTAACATTGGGATAGTATTAGAGTAGTGGTAACTTTACACAGTACCCAGCCTTATAGTAGAGCACTTTCATGTACTTTCCTTGGTGCAGCCCTGATCTTTACGACAACCCTAATGACGATAATCTTGTGAAGACGTGAGCCCTCCACCCATCCTCTCTTTGTGTATCATGATCTAGGGACGTGTCTGTTTATGTCGGGCAGACTCCACACTTGCCCCTCCACCCTTTCCCAGGAGGCCCCGGGGAGCTGCCATCTTTTCTGCGCTCATTACTGCTGTGGTCAGCCCAGGAATTACTGACCGGGACCCAGAAGAACCGAGCGAGGGATGCCTGAAACTAGACCGGGGCCTGTTCGAAACCCTGTCATTAAGATTCTCTGCTGAGTGCTGATACTGCGGAAGAAAACCAAACGACTTTACAACATGCATAGACCCGGAGAAGAAAAAAAGTCTGAGCCGGAGCCAAGAAACCATTCAGCAAAATGAGTTTGCATAAAAGGACTGCAGCAAAAGTGCATCGGTGTGGGAGAGGAAAAAATGAAGTGTTGTGTTACGGAGCGCGTCACTGGGGTCAGGAATCAGAGCTATGGAGAAGTGCTGAGTTTGGAAAGTATTAACAAAGAGGCTAGAAAATAATGAGCTCACGTTGGTAAAGCAAAGTGTGTGTCAAATGGACAGTTGACAGTGACATTTTGAGCTTAGGTAGATCCATTTTTAACGTCACTGTCCATTTACTCTGCACTGGCGGCTCACTTATTATGGAAATGTTAAGTGTTATTTACATTAAGAATCAACATGGTTACGCTGAGGTTAAGTTACGTATATTCTGTCTTCACAAGATGCAGGAAAACGGGTTTGCTTTGTCTGAAATGCTCCACAATAATGTTTTAAACGTATCGATCTGGAATTTATTTTATTTGAGGTGTTTTATTGCGCAAAATACCTTGAAAAACGTTCTTTACTGTGAGAGCTGGTTGACTCAAAACTTTATTGATCCACAAGGGAAAGTATCTGATTCTGATTCTGATTCTGAATTACTTGGACACAGTTGCTCACACATTTCACTAAATAAACCAGATCGAAGAATAAGTGGTAAGAAAACGTTTAAAATAATAAAGCAGCAAAAATGGATGTTCCAAAAAAGGTAAGGATATGTACAATTAGAAGAGAATAAAAGTGAATAAAGAATATATCTAAATATACATGAAGACGAGCAGGTGGTGAAACGTCCACCAGAAAAGGGCATAGTGTAAATTTAAAGATATAATTGAAGCCAAAGTATCAAATGATCCAAACAGAACGGAGCAGAAAAACACAACGTCCAATATGACACCAGTGAAGACTCGGGAGCCACAGCCCAGCATTATTATTATTATTAAACCTGATGTCTACAATGTCAAGACTTACAATGACATAAGATAAAAGTTAAAGTCAGGAACACCGGTTTGTTGACAGGTTTCAGTCCTTTTTGGGGTCTCGGTTTTAAAGCTGAGCCAATGTGAGGGTAATGGGGCTGTTGCTCACTCTGTGCAGACCATATGCTGCTCACAAACAGCTCTGTGACAGCTCTGGCCACAAGAAATGGGCCATTGTTCAACACGTCATGCACCTCAGTCTGTTGAGTCCGGCCTCTGAGTCACATCCAGTCCAGGCGTGGGGCGACTAAAGGAAATGCGTGCTTAGCACTTTATTTATTACAAGATTGTTACATGTAAAAGTGCTACTTACAACTGTTTTTATGCAGTATCTAACAATCAATGTTTTGATTGGATGATTTAGTTAAAGGTATACAAAAAAGTGCATGGCAGAACTTAAATACTGACTCATTAAGGCTAGCTCAAACATATTTTAATACTCACAATTTAACAAACTGAAGGAAAACTTTAGATTAACCAACTGAGAACAATGTAAGGTTGTCAACAGAATAAATATCCAGAATCTAATCGATACCACAACTACCGTAGTATCAAAACTCGATACTCATTTGAATAAGTATCGATACAGAAAAAAACAACAACACATAAACCGATTGGACGTTTCATGACTTAGTTTTTTAATGGTCTTGATTTATATCAGAACTAGTATAAGACCACATGGTAATATTCAATAAAATACTATTATTTTCAGTTGCAATTTAGTCAAAAAAGGAGAATTTTGCTCTATCAATGTGGTATCGAAAATTGGAATCAAATGTAGACTTTTCAGTAGAAATGTTGTCTTTTTTTCAATACATTTGCACCAATCTTCTCTAAATCAAAATGTGGTTGTCTGGCTTTTGTGTTCAACCAATCTGACTAATAAGTATAATGCATAATCAATAGTTGGAGATGTCCCTGCACAAACAGATGAATGTGAATGAATGCGGATTGTCTAAAAGGAGGTCACAAGGTCATTCAAAAGTCCAACTTAGTGACATTGTAATGACTTTTGAAGCTTT
Source organism: Eucyclogobius newberryi (assembly GCF_026437365.1). Classification (NCBI taxonomy): domain Eukaryota; kingdom Metazoa; phylum Chordata; class Actinopteri; order Gobiiformes; family Gobiidae; genus Eucyclogobius; species Eucyclogobius newberryi. The sequence goes on along the minus strand of NW_027315801.1, from coordinate 32,287,973 downwards.
TAGATTCTGAACTCACATATATTTCCTTTACGTTTTGCCACTCTTGAGCTGAATACACACTTTCCTCATCAGGATGTGCCTCTTCTGCCCATCACAAAGGACCCCGGGGTGCTCTGCTAGCGCTGAAGGGGGCAAACCAACAGAGGGGTGACATGTCTCGCACCACTGTAGCGTCCCGTGTCAGTCAACAAGAGACCCAAGGAGGCTGCTGTTTACTCTGGGGCAGCAAACGCCACGCCACACTCGGCCAACGTGATAAAAGCCGTTTAAATTCACGCTAAATGTTACACGTCCACGAGTGTCAACACGAACAAGGGCAGAGGTGCTTTAACAGGCATCCCATACAGTCTGGCCCGCATTAACAAGTGCTGTTGACACCTGTAATGCAATAGCCAAGTCAAATAAGTGGATAATTAATGGAAAATGTCTAGTTAATTGGAGTTTAAGGGCCACTGGCTGCAATGCATCAGATTTATTGCCTAGTTTGGTTGAATATTTTCCATAGTTCTCTGTCAACGCTGAACACAAATGCGGCTATTGTCAAGATCCATGGTCCAGGCTTCCATCCACTGTAAAGGTAATTATATAAATCAAGTAATAAAAGTCTAGTGTGTGCAAAAATAATAATAAATAAAAAAAAATAAAACTAGAAATAAAAACTATATTATGGGTTCTTGGGCTTGGCCACTAAATGTGCTAGATTAGATTTCACGTCAATAAATCAATCAATAGGACTATGGTTACACTCAAGACATGGGCATTTCAGGAAGTGACAATGAATGGCAGTATAAACCATTATAAACACTGACTCGGGAATACAATTAGTACCAATAAAAATCATTTAAAACAAAAATAACGAGTGAGCATTTCTAGACTTTGTTGCACAGAGCTCGGTTCGTCTCCTGTCACCAAATGCACAGCTTTTGCAGAAACACTAAAGAAATTAAAGCGTGCATTGGACAAAAGTATTCTGTTTGATTGCATTCGTTTGACCAATAGATCGCGCACAGCCGCATCTCCAATTCTTCCACAAAAGTTTAATTCATTGCACGCGTCGAAGTGCAATGAACAGCACCGAAGATTTATCCTTCTATTCTCGTCAGGGTTGAAGTTTGTGTATTTGAGTCGTGCAGACAGACTTGTAGTGGACTTACCTTGAGGTGATTATCGGCTCCTCGCTCTGTGCATGTCCAGGGAGCGCGACTTGGAAAGACTCTCTCTGGTCAGATGTGAGAGCGGCGCTCGGGACATCTGCTTCGGACTGAACCATCTCACGCAAACAGAGGGGTGATAATCCTCTTTCTTTTCACACAAACACGGCCAAAATGTCAGCTGTGTACATATCATTTGACAACTCGTCGCTGTACATTCGTTTTGTCTCATATTCTAGTCCGTTTTTGATGATTAAAAACGTCCCTGCGGCTTGTGGGGCCCCTCCGTTTGCGCCACATGGTTTGATCCGCCGCGGCTCCACTACACACGCTCTGCGTATTGAGCCAGCAGCACGCGCGTGTGCGGGAGGGGCCCTTTCATTTGAGGAGAGTCGCACCAAAGGATGAATAGAAGTGTGGGTCTTTTTTGTGGGGGGGGCCCTGGTCACACCCCCCGACAGCTGGCAGGTGAGGGCCCGGGCTGGTAAACAAGGACACGCCAGCGCCATGTAAACAAACGCCACAGACACGGGACAACTATTACTACTACTACCTTCACATGCAGTACTATGTGTATGTGCTCCAACATGCAGTACTATGTGTATGTGCTCTTGTAGTATGTGTATGTGCTCTTAAACAACTATCTGCAGAGGTGGGGAGAGTAGTCAAAAGTGGTACTCAAGTAGGTGTCAAAATATTGTAAGGCTACTCAAGTAAGTAGTATAAAGTACAAGAAATTACTCAAGTCAAAGTAAAAAAGTATAAAGTCTAAGAAATTACTCAAGTAAAAGTATAAAGTCCAAGAAATTACTCAAGTCAAAGTAAAAGAGTATTTGGAGGAATTTGAAGTCATTGGAATATCTCAATTCTAAAATGAAACTTGGCTGCTACAATGCATTTGAAAACTAAATCATATCTGAAGTAGGCACAATACAAGACATAATATGGTCAAAATAAAAGTTTTTGTTTCTCGTAGACTTACTGTGGAAATTAGTAACTAGAGCATTCAGTAATAGTACTACTAATTAAAAGTAGGCTACTGTTACTTCAAATATTGCTCAAGCAGGAGCAGAAGTGTGGTGCACGAATGGAAAACGATGCTCAAATTCATGAAAACGTTACTGAATGAAATGTAACGAGTTCAACCATCTCCAATGAATAACCTAATCTGAATGATCATTGAATAGTCTATGCACAGTCTTCAATACAACAGCAAAACACACCAGCTCTCAACTGACGCGCTAGATTTCTGGGGATCTGCTTCAGTAAACAAAGCCGCGGCAGGCTCTGGGATTAAGTTCACTTTTAGATCCAGACCAGGGGGTGAAGTCCAAATCCAGCTTTACTTTGACTGTTAAACAAACTTCATCGGCTTTATCTTTGCACTCGCTACACTCTCCTTTTATGTGTGACGTACTCATGGGGCGCACACTCATCACTCAGCCGGAGCATGAGTGGATTTCATGTTTGCAGACTTTGTGTCACAGCAACATGATGAGGCATTTAATACGATCCTCGACAAGATGAGTTGACCATCAATGCCGTAGAACATTTTTGGTTTGATGGATTATTTTTTAATCCTTGTGTATGTGTATATGGCCTCAGTGTTTGTGAAATAACCTGTCCGGTGCCCACATTCTGCCTCCGAGCAGGTGGCTTCACTGACTTTCCTAAATGTGTGCCGAGCTTAACCGGGCCCTTGGGCATTATTGTCCTGCACATTCTGAAAGGCGCGCTCCAGATGGCCCCTGCTTTCCCCTGCTCCTCGCCCCGTCCCGTGATGGAATGAAAAGATCAGCTAATTAAACCGAGTCCTACAGCCATGTGAACGAATAGTGTGCGCATGTCCTCGCTTGCAAATCAGTGGCGGACACTTTGAATAGTGCCCAGCCAAACAAGGCACCTATGCAAACCTTAAAGTCTTTATTTCCACAACACATGGGCACAGAAACAAACATCACTGTGTGTAGGCCAATCAATGTACAAAAACATGTCCCGTTTTAGGACTTCATCATGTTGCTTTATATCGATAAACATTTAACAGCGCAATTGTTGTTACAAAAATGATGTCTGAAGTAAGCTTTTTCTAGAACGATGACAAGCAAAAAAAGTACTTTCATCTCCTGTTCCTGACACAGTTGTTTAAAAAAAAAAGAAAGGCTTTTTTGGAGAATTTATAGCCAATAGTTTCAGAGTACAATCAAGACATAGAGAGAAATATATATATTTTTGAGGTATAACTTCAGTGTCAACAGGTGTCGTTATTGAAAGGTCTTTATTGAGGCGTTCATTTCCAGGGCTAAGACAAGACTGAGTAAAAACGTTTTCATAAAAATACTGATCTCTATATGTGCAGAATTCTGTGGTCCTGCAGCACGGGTGTTGTTCAACAGTAGGGCCACTGTGGTGAAGGTGCCTCAACGCCTCACTGGTCAGACATCTGCGTCCGCCTCAGATTGTCTTTCACTCGGACAAATTCTGGGATCTTCTCCTGATTTTCTCGCTGCTTCACCTCCTCGAGCTCAAACTGGGGGAAAAACACAAACGTCATGGACAAACTTAGCAATAGTGTAGACTAAATACCGAAATAGTGATGTTTATCAGTAAAGCCAATTCAATACATTTATTTTAATAGTAACAAACTAATTACAATACAGTAAAGCTGACCATCTGCACCTTCAATCTCTCTGACCTTCACTCACATATGCACTGGTCAGGGATGAGATGAAACTATTGGGTTTGTGGGCAGACGCCACTGAAACACTGCCGCACTATTATGACCTTTTTGACTTATTCATTGTTCAGTGCTTTATGTTGCACCGAATCACCAAGACAAGTTCCTATGTTTGTGAGTTCTGTTCAATGGCAATACACTTCTGATTCTGATTCTTATTTTATATACGGTGCATTCACTTATCAATGGTCGCCAAGTTCCCATTCACCAAGCGGTTAATTTACTGAAAATTGCAACAGAGACATGGATTTGATGTACAATGTTGCATGACTGACCTCCTTGAGTTTTTGCTGCCTCTTCCGGAGCTCGGTCTCCAGGTCTGAGGGTCCCAGTCGCGCCTGCTCCTCTTCTCTGTGGATCTTTCCCCTTCTCTGCTCCATGACCCTCTTCAGCTCTGGCTTCACCCCAAACAGAAGCCCTCTGCCCAACACATCACCACCACGTACATTATTATCTCATGACATCTTACATGCTGCTGTTTGTTAGTATTTATGTGCGTTATTGTACCGTTTATGGCCAAGGAGAAGTTCTCGATGCAAATTTTGGAAATCTGAAACAGCGCCATTTAGTTTATTGGGCTGTGAGATCTCGTCGCGGTCCGCTGCGAGCTGGCATGCGTCTAAGGGAGTGCAAAGGATGTGCCGTTATTGTTGAAGGATGTGGATGTTGCCCTTGCCTGCGCCTGTAGGAACTGCATAGCAACTGGATGATGAAAAAATGAACGTCTTGACTTTTTGCCAAATGCGGTCTGTGGCAGCCATTATATCACTTAGTAAGATTGGACTTGTAATATTGATGGACTCAAAGTCAGACAGGCCCTGAATGTGAGTTATGGAAACTGATATTTATTGGATTCAGTTCTGCAAGTCACAAGCCCGACTTTTCAGCAAAGAAGTGAGAAATACATTGCCACAAAAATGATTCTTAATGCAACTTTTGTTTTGTTTTGGTTTCCAGCAGTAGTCCCGATCTGGTGCTACTTCTAAATTCATGTAGTATATAATGGGGCAAATGAACAGATACTTGCAGCAGGAATGTGGCCTATATTTGCATGGATGTAGATATATGCAGTATTGGTTTGTATTTGTATTATGTTATTTTCAAAAAGTGATCTTATGCTCACGTTATTAATTGTCCTTATTCACGTTATTAAGGCAACAATACACATGCAGTACTCACCTTTTTTGTTATTCCCATATCCAACTTTCTGGAAAAAGAGAAAAATATAATAATTAGAAGACTAGTTCAAAATGCCACCTGACCATTACCAAAACACCTCTACAATACTGTTCACCTCATTAGATAAGCAGTGAAAGGGAGAGCATCTTTTGTTTACATTGAGCACAAAGGTAGTGTAATTCGATTCAGGCTTTTTGGACAGATGGCCAGACTCTAGACTATATTTATCCTCTTCTGAGATATATTTTTTCATCCAAAATCATACAAAGTGTTTAAAACAATTGTGTGGTTTAACAATAAGATTTGAAACTGAGACGATTACCTTTGACATGGTCTTGAAACCGATATCTGCCTGCAAAGTGAAACCAGATAAGCTGGAGTGGAGACTTGCATTAAACAAAGAACAGATGGGAGACCACTGTTGCCGCAAAGCCCTTCATCTGATAACGAGAACTTCAAATCCTCCATGTTCAGTGTTGCATCAATTAGTTGCCAGTCAAAACTTATGGATCATTAGGTGTAATTTGGGAGTCAGTTTCCAGTGCCCCCTCAGCTCCTGCCCCCTGCTGAGAGGCTGCACTGGCCCCGAGTTAGATCTGATACGAGCCATTGTGAAGCAAATCCCTCAACCTGTCGAGTATTTGCATCTATGATTCCATTTACGACTCCGTGTTAAATTTGCATGGTTGAGCGTCCGTCTGATTTGATATTGTTCTATGTTGTAGTTGTTTTGACCTATTTCAGTCCTCACTCTCCAAATGAATCATCCTTTGTTTTGATTAATGCATTATTCATAATATAATGTGATGTAAAGGCATACCCTTCATAACCTTCATTTGATTTGATAAATGTACAATCCCTTTCACATAACAATCGCAAAGCTAAAAGAAAGAAGCTTTGTAGTCGTTTTATAAAACACATGACTCCTCTATTGTCTGTCAATATATTACTACACGTCAATAAAAGGATCGAGCTCATGTTGCCTACAATAGTGGAGTATAGCGTATAGATTTGGAGTCAAGTTTCCAACACAAGCAACACAGCGTTTACAATCTGCTCGGCTACATTAAAGAGTCACCCAAACCTGCAACAGATGGCTACCAGACCATCCACTGACCTGCTATTCACCTGCACAAAAAACATACTCACTTTTTTTGCATTTCCTCCCTCCATGGCAGAGGTCCTCATTGGCTCTCCAATCTTTAGTCCATTTTAGAAGTCACATTTTCTCATTGTTTCCTCTGTAGCATCTCAGCTCAGCATTGTTTCTTTGTGTTGTTGTTGCAGATCCTAGCCCTCCATGTTCTTCTCGCACAGGAGCGTGTGCAACAATACTCAGTAGTGATAGTAGAAGCTGAAATCTTGTTACGCCATTCAAGATTACCTTACAGCCCCCTGCAGGACACAGGACACTAGATTAGTTAATTGTCGCTGACACAAATGCTTCTTAACAAACCTGCAAGGCTCCCTTACCTCTGAGGCAAGTGACACCAGAGGGAAAACTATGAGTGATTTGTCCAATTTTACTTTGGACTTGGCTTCATGCTGTGGTTGCTGCATTTTATATAAGTTGGAAAGTGCTTGTGATATGTGGCCCGTGCTGGGTTTCTCAGGTTTCAGGTCACGTTGGCTCTGAGCTGCTCATGATCACACTACACAGATACAACAGGTCATGGGGATAACTCTATCAAGACCCACAAACCTTTATTTTTGTTCCATAGAGTTTGGTGACATTGGTGCTGTTTGTTTGTAGATCGGATTAAAAATAATTCACATAAGAACAGGATATTTAATTTAGTATGTTTCACACTAAATTAAAACCAAGACAAAAAATTAAAACCAAGACAAAAAATTAAAACCAAGACAAAAAATTAATACATAAATAGTAAACACAACTCCAATAGGATGTATACTTTTTTTTGTTTAAATCTGTTATAGACAATTGACAAAAACTGCCACTGTCAAAGTCATCATTCTCCTTTGTGTATTCGGTTTTGTTATCCTTTATAAAGCCTCGATATTTTATATTACTATATATATTATATATTATATAGAATATAATATAAATTTTATTTTACTTGCACACACAAAAATCAGTATTTTTGTACCTCACAGTGTCTATATATAAATATATAGTCTACTCTTTTGCTGTCTTTGCTTTAATTATTTAGATTTTAGACTATTATTTTTGCCTTTTGTTATTATGTTGTATTACAGCAGCCAACCAGCTCCAAATGATAAAAAAACTGAGACTCATCATTATATAATATCCCCACACACAGTGCTTATTACTACTATTTATTCTGTGGTGGAGAGGAACTACATTACCGCATAAAACCAGCAGAGGACGTCATCATCCCTAGTTTGCATATCCTTCCCATGATGCTTTGCGCTATTCTGTTTAAAAACAAACCCGGAAACGTCGTGCCACGGTTGCTGATTGTGTTGTTTGAATGTTGTGCGAGTCGGTGAGTGTTTGAGTGAGTGAACGTGCTTTGTCTGAGTGTTTTGGGTAAATGCGAGATGCGAATGTGTCGTTTTAAAACCTACACGCTGATCTTATTTGATTTGACCCGAGTTTGGCTCTGCTCGCGTCAGAAATGATAAGAAAAAACGCTCTGTAGCCGTTCACTAGCGGCATTGAACAGCAGCGCGGCTTCCAGAGCTTTTCCACGCTCCGGCTGTGGTCAGAAATGATGAATTGATCAGATATACAAGTTCTTGGTGCGGCCGTGGTTCATTCCTGGTCGCACCGCGGGACAATGCGTATAGAGGCGATTCTGATCTCTCCACAAGTGACCGCGCTAACGAGCTACACTGTTAGCATTAGCCCAGGAGTTGCCTCATGTTTATAAGGATTTGATAAGCGTGAACTGAAACCAACGCCTAAATGCAAACGTTTACCTTCTCATTGGCTTTCTTTAGTAATAATCTTGTTCAAGCATGAATAGTGATGAGAGACCACGCGTATATTGCTTTGTTTCATAATGAACTGTTAACGATGGCCTTTGACCTTAGTGACTCCTACAGGCGAGTTGTGGTATAACGTGAGGTCGTGCAGCAACCGTAAATACTTAAATATGCAATAATTAAAGTAGCAGCGATTGAAAAATATGGGTAATAAGTAAGTGAAATAATAGATGAAAGCTAAGTTTCTCAATTCAAGAAGTGGGAGAAGGCGATGCAGTACAAAACCGCAAACTTTGGTCCATAAGTACAAAACCGTGGTCAGGCCATGTGTTGTACAGCATTTGTCTTGCTCTTAGTGTTTTGGTAGTATTTGTAATTGATATGATTTTAGATAACATGTTTCTATCTCCTGGTGTTCTTACCACTTTATATACAGTAGTCTTCATAATACTTCTTAACCTATTGACTTTTGGCAATTCAGACTTGATCAATTCTGCCAACTTTATGTGAGGAGTGTGAATTTCTAGTGTAACTGAGCAAGTATTATTGATTTATTATCCATCACCTTCGTTTTATATAGCCACTAAAGACCAATCAAACCAAACAAATTTCTCAAAATAGAAATAAAAAATAAAAACGCCCCGAAACCTCAATAGTTTCAGCTTGGAAATTGTATGAATTTATGTTTCAATCATACTTTTTCTCATGTTGCAACTTTTTTAGTCTTAGTTTTTGTGGAGACACAAGGTTTTGGGGCTCTACTACAACCATTGAACCATTTACAACAACTGAAAATGAATTTGGATTCTGTTATAGTAGTGGTGTCAGATCAACTTGCAAAATGAAACAAATTATACTTCCCTGAACAAAGAGTTCCCGTGGGCTGTGAAAAGCAGGATTTGATACATCCCTGAAGTGTTTCTTTATTTGCTTCTCGAATCTGCATCTTACGTCTCCGGTGTGCTTTTGAAACATTTATAAAAAGCAAAGGGATTACAGATTAATTCTTGACTTGATAAAAATGAATAGAAACTTTATTGTCTGTACCAGCTGGTGACAAATTATCCCTCTAATTGCAATCGTACTTTGGGTAGATTCTTGTATTTGGTTTTAACTTGACTCCACGTCCTTGGTACATTGCTCCTTCCTGGTAAAAGATTGTCAATTAGTTTATATAACTGTTTATTTGATTAAATATTTTTTCAGTAATTTTACCTCCAAATTTTGCTTTTTTCCATTTGAATTTACATACGAAGTTACACATTCAGCAATTTTTCCTTCCAGCATTCCTCTCTTGCTTTACTTGCGACAGCAGTGTTTGCTTTGATCTTTAAAAACTTCTTTATATGTCGGTGTAATCCCTTTTTCTACAAAACGTCCTTATAGTTTTCCAAAATAATAAGTTTCTCGGTGTCAAATCACTCGCCATTTCCCCACTTCAACTGGTTGTGACGAATGTAATAAAAATGTGTCGATAAGCAAGACATATTTAATAAACATTCCATAATAACCATTGGATAATTATTTTGGGTTCAATCGATAATATAACAAGCTCACGCGAAAATCCTGTCCCGTTTCACAAATCTCGCGATACATGGGTTTGTTTCAATTCGATATATAGAACACTAGATAGAACCTAATCCCACTGACAACCGGTATTAACGTTCAGGTCCAGCTGCCATTTTCTTACTAAAATATTCTAAGTACTTTTTACTTCATCGTAAAAAACACACACACATAAACCTGCAATATTTTCAGGGTGAATATTAAAACTGTGGCACCTGTTTAAACATTTAAAACTTTTAGTCAATTACTGCGGAGGAATTATCCTTTTCAAGTAGAATTTTGCTCGTTATACAATTACAACATGGCCGCCGCACATGACGGAGACCACAGGATCGCGTATACTCTAGCTTTTATTGACATTGTCAGTTTACTTTCACGTGACTTCCGTCTAGCCAATCAGGAATCAACAACAATCTGGCTGGCGCGCTGCGGTTGGCGATGTTTGATCCACGCTGTCTGTTGATTCATTTCTTCTAAAGATGGCAGAACCGGCTAAAAAGAAGCGACTCAGTCACGCACACGGCAGCTCACAGGCGTCCGGAGGCCTGTCGCTGTCGGCTAAAAATCGGCCGGAGGGAGACCAACGCTTCGTGGAAGGTTCCATAGTTCGCATCACTATGAAAAACTTCCTGTAAGTCGAACGTGAAGCGACGCCGCAAACTACACGCTTTCCTGCTTATTAATTTGTATATAGAGTACACAGTATGTTCAAGGTTATTGAAATACAAACTAAAGCATTATCACGTCGCTTTCGGTGCCGTCCACGCGCCAGGGGGTTGTTGTTGTTGACACGGAAACCGAAACTCATTCCAATTTTTACACCAGGATTTCTCCACGAATCCAAAATATGTGACTTGTAGAGGAAAGGCACGTGTAATTCAATTCAACTACGATCTATGCTGTGGAATGTTCTAGTCAAACGTGTTTGTGGGTTTCATTCAGGGTTATAACAAAAAAAGAAATGTCCTTAAATGTCTATAAACAGGAACTTGAATAACAGGAGGGGGTGGCAGACATTCCAAAAGAAACGTTGCAATAAATAGATTAGATAAATTGGAACATAAAAGGTAAAGTAACAAGCAGTAAGACAAGCAGCAGCAATATTATGACAATTCAACATAAATCTGTGTAAATGTGTCTTTAATTGTATAAGTTTAGGCTTGATTATCAGACAAATGTTACTAATATCCCCTTATTTGAAACTATACAACACAACTTATTTTTTCCTTTTAATCAGCTCCTTTTGTAGTACCTTTTTTAAAACTATATTGAAATGTAGATGATAATGTGCATGAATATAGATTATAAAGTACCCACATCTGATTGCATTTCCTCATTCCAGTGCATCTACATTCCATGCTGAATATTGGCTTTGGTCTAGAAAAATAATTGAAGATGATTTATTACAGAACGTATGACTTCTCTGTGGTTTACCCTGGACCAAACCTGAACATGATCGTTGGAGCCAATGGAACCGGTAAATCCAGCATCGTGTGTGCCATTTGCTTGGGTCTGGCTGGAAAGACGGCCGTGCTGGGCAGAGGAGACAAGGTATAGAATGATAGAGATTTATGATAATTAAATTGTGTGGTTCAGTTCACAATTTTGTATTTCATGTTTAATGTTGAATGAATGTCTTTCTGGTTCTAAGTAGTTGTTTTGTAAATCCTGCTTTTTGTTAGGTGGGGCTGTACGTCAAGCGAGGATGTCCCAAAGGATCCATCGAAATCAAACTGTTAAGTTCTGTCCATTTGTAGTGTATTCTTCAATCAATACAAAGTACTTACACTACAAACTCTTTTTACAGGTTCAAACGTTGCGGCAGTGTTGTCATTAATAGAGAGATTCATGTAGAAAATAATCAGTCTTTGTGGATGATCAATGGTAAACACTGCAACCAGAAAACTGTGGAGGAGGAAGTCAAGAGTCTGCGCATCCAAGTCAGCAACCTCTGCCAGTTTCTTCCTCAGGTAAATTTACAGACTAGATATTTATTTTAAATGTGTAGTTTGTTACTTGCCCATCAACTCTGGTACTTTAAGATGATGCATTTACAACTGGTTTGTCTATATTTGTATTTGATTATATATTTTTTTCAGTTTGGACTTGGAAGTAAATATCCAATTAAGATTTTCATGTGTTTTTTCATTTTAATTTGTAGGAAAAAGTTGGGGAGTTTGCAAAAATGTCTAAGATTGAGCTGCTGGAGGCGACAGAGAAATCTGTGGGTCCACCAGAGATGTACACGTACCACTGTGAGCTGAAAAACTTCAGAAACAAAGAGAAAGAATTAGAGGTAAACTCGCATCAAAACTTAATGGTGACTTTTAATGATTTCATAACCTTTTTGTTTTGCTGCTCTGTTTTATCAGAACGGTTTAAAGGAAAAAGCCAACTTTCTTGAAAAGGCCAAGCAGAGAAATGAACGAAACAAACATGATGTGAATCGCTACTATGAGAAGAAACGACATCTGGATGTGATTGAGCTGCTGGAGAAAAAGAGGCCTTGGGTGGTGGGTAATGAAAAAAGATGAACATTTATAATAGTACTTAATAAACCACAATAATGTTGTGTTTGTAGGAGTATGAAACTGCCCGAGCCGATCTGGACGTTCTGAAGAAAGAACGAGAAGAGACTCGACGACAGCTAAACACCCTGAAACAAACTCAAGCTCCAACGAAGAACAGAATACAACAGATAGAAGATAAATTGAAGCCGATAGATGCACAGATTAAGAACAAGGTCAGAAATGTTCAAAAATATTGTATTATTGGTGTATTGGAATATCATCAACCTCTCAGAATTCCAATGTGCAATTAAAATGTAAAGATTTATTTAAGGTTTATTCAGTTTATTGTTTTTTTAATGTTTGTATTATTTATGTTAACTTGTCAAACTGTGTTCATGTTTTTCAGACACTTGCCATCAAAGATTTCTCCACCAAATCCAAGCAAAAACAAGACCATCTGGACAGAAAACACAAAGATGTAAAAAGATAGAGATTTTCCATGTGCAGAATCCTTTACTCAACATATTTATTTTCTCTTAGATTGAGGACATTAAACAGAATCAGAAGCTCAAACAAATCGAAGTCATGGACCATCAGAAAAGAGTCAGTAACACGCGCCAGGCCATCGACGACCTGAAAGCAGAACTGGCCAAAGTGTCTGATCATTCCAACGTCACGCCGAGGATCAACGAGGTGAACGTGGAGCTGAGGGGGATTCAGGTGGAGCGGGCCAAGATCGAGGAGGAGAAGAGCGACCTGCGCCGGGAGAGGGACAACCTGTTCTCCGAGTACAAAAGTGAGGCCGCTCTGCAACGCTACTGTCACTCTACTACTGCCACTGTCACTCTACTACTGCCACTGTCACTCTACTGCTGCCACTGTCACTCTACTGCTGCCACTGTCACTCTACTGCTGCCACTGTCACTCTACTGCTGCCACTGTCACTCTACTGCTGCCACTGTCACTCTACTACTGCCACTGTCACTCTAATACTGCCACTGTCACTCTACTGCTGCCACTGTCACTCTACTGCTGCCACTGTCACTCTACTGCTGCCACTGTCACTCTACTACTGCCACTGTCACTCTACTACTGCCACTGTCACTCTACTACTGCCACTGTCACTCTACTGCTGCCACTGTCACTCTAATGCTGCCACTGTCACTCTACTACTGCCACTGTCACTCTACTACTGCCACTGTCACTCTACTGCTGCCACTGTCACTCTACTGCTGCCACTGTCACTCTACTACTGCCACTGTCACTCTACTACTGCCACTGTCACTCTACTGCTGCCACTGTCACTCTACTGCTGCCACTGTCACTCTACTGCTGCCACTGTCACTCTACTGCTGCCACTGTCACTCTACTGCTGCCACTGTCACTCTACTACTGCCACTGTCACTCTACTACTGCCACTGTCACTCTACTACTGCCACTGTCACTCTAATACTGCCACTGTCACTCTAATACTGCCACTGTCACTCTACTACTGCCACTGTCACTCTACTACTGCCACTGTCACTCTACTACTGCCACTGTCACTCTACTACTGCCACTGTCACTCTAATACTGCCACTGTCACTCTACTACTGCCACTGTCACTCTACTACTGCCACTGTCACTCTACTACTGCCACTGTCACTCTAATACTGCCACTGTCACTCTACTACTGCCACTGTCACTCTACTACTGCCACTGTCACTCTACTGCTGCCACTGTCACTCTACTGCTGCCACTGTCACTCTACTGCTGCCACTGTCACTCTACTACTGCCACTGTCACTCTACTACTGCCACTGTCACTCTACTACTGCCACTGTCACTCTACTACTGCCACTGTCACTCTACTGCTGCCACTGTCACTCTACTGCTGCCACTGTCACTCTACTGCTGCCACTGTCACTCTAATACTGCCACTGTCACTCTACTACTGCCACTGTCACTCTACTACTGCCACTGTCACTCTAATACTGCCACTGTCACTCTACTACTGCCACTGTCACTCTACTGCTGCCACTGTCACTCTACTGCTGCCACTGTCACTCTAATACTGCCACTGTCACTCTAATACTGCCACTGTCACTCTACTACTGCCACTGTCACTCTACTACTGCCACTGTCACTCTAATACTGCCACTGTCACTCTACTGCTGCCACTGTCACTCTACTGCTGCCACTGTCACTCTAATACTGCCACTGTCACTCTACTACTGCCACTGTCACTCTACTACTGCCACTGTCACTCTACTGCTGCCACTGTCACTCTACTGCTGCCACTGTCACTCTACTACTGCCACTGTCACTCTAATACTGCCACTGTCACTCTAATACTGCCACTGTCACTCTAATACTGCCACTGTCACTCTAATACTGCCACTGTCACTCTACTACTGCCACTGTCACTCTAATACTGCCACTGTCACTCTACTGCTGCCACTGTCACTCTACTGCTGCCACTGTCACTCTACTACTGCCACTGTCACTCTAATACTGCCACTGTCACTCTAATACTGCCACTGTCACTCTACTGCTGCCACTGTCACTCTACTACTGCCACTGTCACTCTAATACTGCCACTGTCACTCTACTGCTGCCACTGTCACTCTACTGCTGCCACTGTCACTCTACTACTGCCACTGTCACTCTAATACTGCCACTGTCACTCTAATACTGCCACTGTCACTCTACTGCTGCCACTGTCACTCTACTACTGCCACTGTCACTGTCACTCTACTACTGCCACGTTCCATCATTTACATTGTGTTTGCACTCAGTGTCGGAGAAGAAGCTCAAAGACATGAACAACATGATGAACGCGAAGGAGGAGAAGCTACGTAATCGACACAAAGACACTTTTGCTGCTCTGCTGTGGTTCCGAGAGCACAAAGAGATGTTTAAAGGACATGTGCACGAGCCAATGATGCTTGTGGTAAGTTTTAATGTCAAATCCGAAGACCAGTACATTGTAATGTGCCTGTGTCTGTTGAATTATTTCATATGTTCGTCAGATCAATGTGAGGGACCCCCGTTTTGCAAAGTACGTAGAAGCTCACATCGCTTTCCATGACCTGCGCGCCTTTGTTTTCCAAAGAAAAGACGACATGGAGAAGTTCATGTCTGAGGTCAGGAGTCAAAAAGTGCACACAGGACACACCATTTGATGAATTCCAATAACAATGAATATGCTCACAGGTCCGTGATAAAATGAACTTGAGAGTAAACTCCATTAGTTCGCCCGACGAGTCTCGTGCTCATCTAAACCCTTCCAGAAACATTGAATCGCTGAGGTATGACTCTTGTTTTGTGTCGGTTGCTTTGCATTTATAAAGTTTTAGTGACATTTCATTACCTTTGCAGGCGGTTTGGTTTTTTTTCTTACCTCCGTGAAATGTTTGATGCCCCTGAAGATGTCATGAGTTACCTTTGTCAACAGTATAGAGTCCATGACGTCCCAGTGGGCAACGAGCAGACAAAATCCATGATAAAAACAGTGGGTGTATATTTGTACACTACTAATTAAATGTAAATAATGATGAGAGTTACAGTTATTGTCTATTTCCTTTAGGTCATTGAGGAGCCTTACATTAAAGTACTGTACACCAAAGAGGAGCGGTATCAGGTCAAAAAGTCCATTTATTCAAACAAAATCAGCACCAGTAACTCTGCAGTTCATCCGTCTCAGTATCTGACCTTAGCCGTGGACGGTGAGGAGAAACGACAGTTGGAGGAACAAATGAGGGTGAGAACATTCAAAAGTAACCGTACTGAGAAGACGAGGC
Source organism: Eucyclogobius newberryi (assembly GCF_026437365.1). Classification (NCBI taxonomy): domain Eukaryota; kingdom Metazoa; phylum Chordata; class Actinopteri; order Gobiiformes; family Gobiidae; genus Eucyclogobius; species Eucyclogobius newberryi. Next base: position 32,272,142 of record NW_027315801.1, on the reverse strand, counting down.
AAGTTTATTTGTAGAGCACAATTTGCTCACAAGGCACAACAGAAAAAAAATTACAATCACAAAAACTGATAAAGACGACACATAACAGCTGTAATTTAAGACATTATGTTACTTGTTTAGTCATTCTATTCAATTCCCTGCTTTTCAAGCTTTTAGCCAAAAATCAAATTCAATGTTTGATTTCTAAATCGTACAATTCACACACTGACTTTCTTTGTATAGACATGTCAATCTAAAATGAAAGAGATCGAAGAGCGTCAGAAAGCCCTGCAGAAAGAAGCCTCAGCATTAGATCACCGTGACAATGAGCTTTTGGCTGAGAAGAAGAAGCTTTCTGAACAAAAAGGAAAGAAAAGGCAATTGGAGCAGAAAATCAGCACCAAAGAGGACAGGTAAGATGCATGTAAAATGTAATGTGTGACATCTTTGTTCATTGTTCTGTTTGTAGTTTAAGGCACATGGAGAACAGTACGATTGACCTGCAGAAAATTGAAGAAGAGACTAAAGAGAAAATTGCTGCTGTCAATGTCCAAAAAGTGTCCATTGTGGCATCTTTGGTGGCCAATATGAAGGTACGCTTCAAAATGAGCAAAGGCAAAAGACGAGACATTAATGACCTTTGTGTCTGCAGCAAAGGGCCACGCTGACCATGGAGAAGGTTTACCTCATCCTGGAGACGGTGGGCTTGACGGCGGAGAAGGCGCAGCTGGAGAGCGACTACAGAGAAGCAATATCCGCGTTCAAAGCCACTGAAGTAAGTCGACACTTGACAACAGTATCTGCTCTTTTATAACATGTATAGAGTAATATACATTCTCCCGCTAATGGTAAAGAACAGTAGATCAATGGCATTAACTGATAAGATGGGTTAAGGATTGAGTTAAGATGTTATGTGGAAAGCATTGGCTGGTACTTATATTTTCTATATACTATACTATACTATACTATACTATACTATACTATACTATACTATACTATACTATACTATACTATACTATACTATACTATACTATACTATACTATACTATAAACTAATTGTTATTCTAAACTACGGATCAAGTCTGTTTTAAAATGTGTTGAACATAATCAAGACTTTAAAATAGTTTGATAAACATGAATATTATTCCCCATATTGGTCGATCTCTAGTCATGTGATATCGTGCTAATCTTTGTCACTGTGTTGTCCAATACTTTGTGTTGCAGCAAAGATTTAATCGTTTGGATCAGAGGAAGATCCAGCTGACCGAGCAGTGCAAAGGCATGATGAGAAGAGCCAAAGAAATCTGTCGGATGACGCTGGACCAATCTTTACCTGAAAACCTGCGCAATGTTTGTATAGATCAAGAACTACAGTTGGATCCATTGTATTTGGACTGTGACGTGTTTGTTTTTAAAATGCAGACTACATTTTTGTTTGAGGCAATTTTTTTATTTAAGAAGAATTAAGTAACTCTGGCGATGGAGCTGCCTGGCAAAATAATAAGATGGTATATTCGCACACAAAAACATTTTTTACAAAAAGGAGCCAGGGTTTCTCAGGAGAGTTGCGTTTGGGTCAGCAAATGTTGCAAGGATGGTGTTCAACTTAGAGACAGCAGGGGGCGACGACACAATCAAATGCCCCAAAAATACATATTTCACAAGGACTTACAGATAACATTTTTATTTTAATTTAAAGCTGAGAGTCTTTTAGCTTGTGTGTTAAACTGTTTAATACACAGGCTAATCAACAAAACTTACGCCACGGTCCAAATACTTAAACTCAACAAATATCAAATAAATGGCCATGACCTTTTTTTTTTTTTTTTTTTTTTTATCTTAACAGGCTTTTGGTAAATATCCTGACACTGTGGATGAGATTGATGCTCTGCTGAATGAAGAAAGATCCAGAGCCGAGTGCTTCACTGGACTCAGTGAAAATGTAAGAAATGCCTATGATTGTTGTAGTGTCACTGCTTAATCCGGTTGTAAAGAAGCTTATGGCTTCTCATACATAGAAGTGCTTGTACACTTTTCTACCATCAAACATTTAGTGTTACAATGAATTGTGTGGTTTGAAGGTTGTAGATGAGTACAACCGACGGGAGCAGGAGATCAAACACCTGGAGAAAGAACTTGAAGAAAAAACTCGGGGTCTGACAGAATACAGACAGAACATTTCAGAGGTGCAGCCTTTTTACTGTGGCACTATTCTGTACTTATTAAGTGACCTTTTCTGCATACTTACATATTTATGTCTATGTTCTATCTCAGGCTAAAGAGCGCTGGCTGAACCCTCTGAAGCAGCTGGTGGAACAAATTAATGACAAGTTTAGTGACTTTTTCCGATCCATGCAGTGTGCTGGAGAGGTGGATCTGCATTCAGAGAATGAGGTATGAAATGTTGCTTCAGTGTTATTCTGACAACAACACTATTGTGCTAGCAATGTTCTATCTTTAGGAAGAGTATGACAAGTACGGGATCAGGATTCGTGTGAAGTTTCACAGCAGTACACAGCTCCATGAGCTGACCGCTCATCATCAGAGCGGAGGAGAGCGCAGCGTCTCCACAATGCTCTACCTCATGGCCCTACAGGAGCTCAACAAATGCCCTTTCAGAGTGGTCGATGAGATCAACCAGGTACAGACAATCAACACTACACTATTAAGCTGCATGTTTGTTACAATGTGTGTTCTTGTTGCAGGGAATGGATCCAGTAAATGAGAGACGAGTATTTGACATTGTGGTGCGAACTGCATGTAAAGGAGCAACATCCCAGTACTTCTTTATCACACCCAAAGTGAGAAAAAAGATTGTTTTCCTTTTATTTTATCAAATCGATCTATTAAATCTTATTAAATCTATATTTTGTAAATCTTTGCACTTCTATAGAATTGTATGTTTACATTAGTGTTAATCCTGAATGTATGGTCTGTCTCCAGCTGCTCCAGAACCTGCAGTACGCTGAGGAGATGACCATCCTGTTCGTCCATAATGGAACCTACATGCTTCCTCCGGCCGAGTGGAAGGAAGAGGCATTCATCCAACGATGTCTTGCAAGAAAAGCCAGAGCTTGAACTGTTCTGAGTTGGAATATGAGTGTTAACTTTACCATATTATTTTATTTTTGAAAAAAAAATGTGTTGTGTGTTGTTCTTTGTTAAAATGTTTTGTTGAGCTTTTAAAATCTCCCAATGTTTGTTTGAATAAAAAGTATTTGGAAGTGTGTTAACTAGAAATTTATTTGAAAAAGCTGATTTAGTACATTTAAAGGTTCTTTATTTTGGTAAACTTGCTTAGTGGTTTGTTAAACAGAAATAAAATATTGACCTTGCCGTAAACCTTTACAACAGGAGTGAGCTGAAAAGACATTTCAAGCACAATGATGATGATGTAAGTCAAATTAAACCTGTTCAATAGCATCAGTAAAAACATCTGTATTGTGCAGGATATTAACATTGATTTAGATTTTCAAACTGAAAAACGTTGAGCCCCTTTTATTTAATGCTGTAAATGGAGCATCGCTGTGGGTCGACCCATCGTGTGATGTCCTGGTCCTGCTCTGTCCCTTTGTCTCCTTGTTTCTCTGTGTGTCTGACATAGAGGATTGTAAGGATTAAGTCATATTGAAGTTTGTTACTACGTCTGTACTAAAACACTCACCTGTGGCTGTGCTCCTCACACACACTGTCCCTCTGACATAAGATCTGGTTCTTGCTACAGAAAAAGTCCTTATGGTGGTCATAGACAGTCTTCAGTTGAAAGTCCAGGCTGTCTCGTGGGGCCTGAAAGTGAAGTCACACATCTGTTGTAACTTAGTCATTGAAAATGAGCTCTAAACCGCAGAAGTGCGTGTCCTTTACCTGCGTGTCACAGAACACAGTCCTCCTGAAGCTGGAGTGTGTGGCAGAGTCATGAAGGCGGCTCCAGGGCTCCTCTGTCTGGGCCATGTGGCTCGGTTTGTTATAGGTTATTTTCTGGATAAAGATAACACAAATAAAACCATGAACCAAATAATTACTTAAAGTTAATTATTTTATGTTTATGCTTCAAACACATTACATGAATAATACCATTTTGAACACGTAACTGACCTGCGGAGCCTTGTATCCACTCAAAGTGAAGTCATTTTCCAGTTTTTTTGGAGGATATGGGTCCCGTCCGTTCATCTTTGTTCAACTTTGACGCTACAGAAGAGGCACGCGCTGAATTCTGACTCTCCCGGATGTTTACATGCGGTTACTAAGCAACTTGCCAACGCGTGATAGGAAGGTGAAAAAAATGCTTGACCGCTTTCACTTATGTTTGATGGGTATATAAATTGCAATAAGCCTTTTTATTTGTGCGTTTCATATCCATTTTACACTATTAAACTCCAAACGAAACACTTTATTGGTCAGCGTAAGTAAGCTTGGAGTACGCTTCAGGATATGGTTGCCACGTTGAATTATTGTCAGTAAAATTAAAGATAATAAACGTAAACCGCACACACCAGCCCTGCCCGCGCGCGCATAAACAGCGTCCCCGTAAAGGTGTACGATCTGTAATGTGATTGGCTGAACAAGGCCCGCTGAGGCCCCGCCCACAGCTCGCGAGGCCCGCCCCTGACAGAGGTGAAGCGGACGCGCTGCTCCATCAGCTCTGCGCCCGCACGAGGAGGACAACATGCAGCATCTGGGACTTCTGCTGCTGTGGCTGCTGTGTGCGCAGAGCCAGGCCGAGCTGCCCATCTGCAAACAGGTAAAGAAAAGACACATTATTCTCTTCAAACTTAAAATGCCAAGTCAAGCTCACAGACCAGAGTGTTTCAACCAAATGAGAGATAATGATGAATTTTAGTCTGTAGCGAGACAAAAGAGATTAAACAGTCCATTGAATAGCCTAAAATCTGAAACATGTCAATTTCTTATGTTAAGTTTATTTGTAGAGCACATTTCATACACAAGGTAATTCAGAGTGCTTCACACAGCAGGAAAAATGCATTAAAATCACAAAGAAATGACAGAAACAGATGTTGCTCAAGTTATAACTCCCAATTTGAACCGGTTCACAATAAAACAATCAAGTCGATAGTCAAGTGAGGCAGATGTGTGGTTCACTGTTGATATTCTGCTGTTTTAAAAAAAATATCCATACATTTTATTATGTTTCGCAAGCAATTTCAATAATTATTATTTTTATTATTGTTATTATTTGAGTCGATTTACCAAAGGTTTACATATTTGCTGCAGTTCCAGATGGATTAATTTACATAAAAATAGTTGAGTTTGATAAAAAAACAAAAACCTTTTATCAGTCACTTTGATTACTTCTGTCCAAACCTTTGTTGAAAATATAGTTTGTGAAATGGACCCGCTCTGTGCATCTCCTTATGTGGGTGGGTGGTCATCGTGTCCTGTTGCCTTGGTTCCCTCATGTTTATCTAATACAGGTGATTAGTGCTAAAAAGGCCATCTCCAGAGTCCAAGGACGGTTGTATTTTTAATTTAAACTCGCCCAGACACACGCTAAATTGACTCTGCGGCTAATGTAGCAGCTGTAATTGAAAACAAAGGCTTAGAGGACCAACTGGTAGCAATGTTGGGTTTTTGTTAACTATTAATCCAACAAGCTGTGAGTGCTGAACGCAGGGGGCTGAATGGCAGTTGTATCTCTTCTACTTTCTACTTCTACTAACACATTTTGGCAGATCTTTTTTCTTTTCTAGAGATAATTATACTAACAAGTTGTATGAGTACATATTTAAGTTTGCAATAATAAGTTAACTAAGCCTAAAACGAGACTGAACCAGGCTAAAACAAAGAGAAAACCGGTTTTAACCAGATTTGGGAGAAACCAGAACTGAACCAGTTCTAAACCAGGACTAAGCCATAACTGTGCATTCACTCTTGTCCTGGTTTGAGCCCAGTTTAGTCCTGATGTAGAGCTGGTTTGATCATGTACAAGTGGTGGGTTAGTTTATGTTACGGTGCGTGCATATTTGAACTAAACATGGACAAGCCCAGGGTTAGACTAAAACAGGACCAAATCAAGTCTACATCAGAGTTTAACGGGGCTCAAACTGGGATGAAACAAGTAAAGGTGTGAACATGAGCTAAGTTTAGTCCAAATGTGTATGCAAATGTGTGCAAATGTGAATGCACCCTTTATTGACTACTCAACCATAAATTCAGAGCAAGAACCTTTGGCAGCAAGTGAAAAGGTGCATGTACTGCCTCCTACTGTAGTTGTAGTTGTACGTCCCCTGTGTTTTACGCTACAAGAGGAAAAAGGACCCAAAAAAAGGGAACGAGAGAGAGAGAGAGAGAGAGAGAGAGAGAGAGAGCAAGAACCTGTCTCCAAATTAGATTAGATTATGCACAAAGTTTGAGAAGATTATGTGACACTCTAAACTGGATGTGATGGGCGGGGCTTTGTTTGTCCCCACTGTTTCCTGGAGTCTACTCTTACAAAGAATAGTTCAATTGATCCTGTAATATAGAATAAAGTGTTTATTAAAGGGATAGACAACTCGGTTTGTTTTCCCCTGGAGCTTAAGTCAACAGAGGCCGTCTTAACTGACAAACTCCTGATAAATGAGATTAAAACAACATGTGAGACAGGCCTTATGTGCAAATATTAGCACTGGGTTTGTTTGTGAAGGAGGCAGGATAGCTTTTCTCCAAATTCCACTTGTGAGATATTGATAACGGTTTTATTCCTCAGTGAAAGTAAATGATCTTAATGTGGCCTATATTCGTGTGAACTGTTCACCTGTGTCTGTCTTTGCAGTCCGACTATCACTTTGAGTACACAGAGTGCGACACTCTGGGGTTGCGCTGGAGGGTGGCGGTGCCCAACAAAGCGGACACGTGTACAAGACTGCCAGACCCTGTTAAAGGCACCCAATGCAGTGAGTGACCCATTTACAAGCTTTGCATCAATCATTCAGAACATTACTATACCACCCCTTGAGTAGTTAACAGTAGTGAAATCTACGTTTTAACAGTATTTCCAAATGATCCAATTGCATTTCATAAATCCAAAATTGTCCACTTTGCCAAAAAAATAAAATAAAGGTTACTGGGTGTGTACTAAACTGATATAACGCTGTATATGCATTTCACTCTACTGATGTATTTCTTTACAACAGCCTACTTAAAGGTGGAATAGACGATTTTTTTCAGCAAATTTTTTATCATATTTCCTCGTGGCGTGGATAAATCATTTGTCCTGCCACGTATCTATCAAAAAACGCACCTACCGCTCACCTGCAGCCGCGTGCGGTTCGTCCCCACGTTTCCGCGTGCCTAAGCGCATGGATCTATCATAATATAGTTCCCTCAGTGTACGGGGCAAAATGAAGACGGAGAAAGACAGTTCGAGCTGACGCAGAAGTGGACAGAAATCTACGGGAGACAAGAGATGCGATGCGCTCCGTTGCACTAATGAAAAACGCACGTGTGTGTTGTATCAGTCCGCACGGGGGAGTGCGCATGCGCACTTCCGCCTGCGTTCTCAAATCGCCGAAAAATCGTCCATTGCGCCTTTAAGATTCCTAGCCAAGTTTATTTGTTGACCACAAGTTGTGCACTAAGTCATTCAGAGTGCTTTACAGCACAGGAAACTGGATATTTAAATTAAATATCAAACATAAAAACATAATTATACATTTTCTACAATATTATTAATTGTGGATTGCAACTTGTTAGTTTTTGTTTCATTTCTAACTTGCTGTTATTGTCTTGTGATAGCGTTCTCGTGTAATGAAGGGGAGTTTCTGGACATGCAGTCTCAGGAGTGTCACAAATGCGCCCCTGGGACGTATTCTCTGGGGACTGGAGTGGCTTTTGATGAGTGGGACTCCTTGCCTCATGGCTTTGTGACCCTTCACCACAACACAAACGAGCAAGTCAACTGTGCAAAGTAGGTATCACAGAACTGAAATGAAGTTATGAAGGAAATATTGTAGAAAAATATTCAGTTGTAATCATCTGGACACTGTCAACTCTCATAGTCTCAATCTGAGGATCTAGTCTGAGAACTATTTATCCTACTCTGAACTGAGCAAGCATGTCCTGTTTATCTATTTGTTTACACTGTTTTAAGTTTCTCATAAAAACACATCTTCTTTGTTACCCTAACAGCCCTGTAATGGGCCATAGAAATCCTATTGTCAGCTCACTGCAGCTCCATCATCACTGATGAGTACCCGATCAGCATCAGAATGGCCAGGACTGATCCCACCCCACGGATTCAATATGTGATTGTATATTACCAGTGAACTGAATTAATATATGGAGATAAACAGGACGACAGGCTATTATCAGGAGGCCCTGCCCAGTGGGCGGGGCTTACGCAGCTCAGTGTATGATAAATATCAGAGTTCTAGATCCACTGATTGAGAAAGACTTCAGGATGAAAGTCAAAACCTCTTGTTTAAAAAAAACATATAATAGTAGTAATAATAGTGTCCCTACACTACAACTGAATCTTTTTACACTCCTGGACAAATGAGGGATTACACCGACTAATGAAGGAACATTCAAACTGTACAATTTTCAACCCAATATTAGTTAACCATTTTAAACGTGAGTCCATCATCTTTTCAGTTCGTCTTGGACCCCAAGGGGTGAATACATCGCCTCTAACACAGATGAATGCACTGCCACTTTGTCCTACGCCGTAAGCCTGAAGAAACCAGGAGTACTGACCTTTGAGTATTTGTACCCCGACAATAATATCTACTTTGAATTTTTTGTAAGAATTGCACCACTATCGATCTAACAAATACTATAATATAATTTGCTGGTACGACTTGTTATTTCTCTGATGTTTCCTTTTCTGTGCAGGTTCAAAATGACCAGTGCCAGTCCACAGAATCTGACAGCAGATGGATGACGGTGTCTGAGAACGACTGGAGCAAATACATGGTTAGTTTGTCAAGTAGTTCAGTGGTTCTCAAAGAAAATATTTGGCCTTTCTTAAACAGGACTATTCTATTTCTATGCAAATTCTAAACAAGGTTTAACCCAAAGGAGGGCAAAAACAATAGATTAAATAGATTCTAAATTCAGTAATCCGCACACCACCTGAAGGAGCTCACGTACCACCAATCTAATCTGAACTATACAGCAGTATGTCAATAATGCAGATTATGTGCAAAAGAACCTATGTCCATGCTTTTCTATGTACCTCCTGCTTTAAGGTTGAGCTGAACACAGGCAACAATGTGCTGTATTGGAGAACCATAGCATATTCTCTGGAAAGTGACATTAAACCTGTGCTTCTCAAAAACATTGGCATCTCAGGTAAGCATTTAGATATTAGACACTTCATTCAGGGGTCTCTACATCATGTATTTCATCATTGTCTTTACATTTCCCCAGGAGTGTCTTACACTTCTGAGTGTTTCCTCTGTAAATCTGGGACGTACAGTGCAAAACCGGGTGCTGCGCGGTGCTCTCCTTGTCCCACTGATACTTCCTCCACTAAAGGAGCCACTGTCTGTCACCCTTGTCAAAGCGACACATACTCAGGTACAGAGGCAGTTATTTACATTTTAAACTAGTTATACAGCTTTCTTCTGTGTTCTTAAAAAGAACCTTTGCAGTGAAGCTGAATATTGTGAATATTGAGTGCAACATGAGTGTTATCTTTTATCTTAATGTGTTTTTTTCTCTGCCCTCTGGCTGTTTCCTGTGACTCTGCAGAGGCCGGCTCAGGGACATGTAAACCCAGACCTGCCTGTATCACCAGCGATTACTTCTACACGCACACTCCATGTGACCAAGAAGGAAAGGTACCTGCCTCAAACTATTAGTTAAACTTACATTTATAAAAAGGTGATAGATGTGCTACAAAAAGTCTCTGATTTGCATGCTTTAATGTGTCACATCTCTCCATTTGGATCAAATAATAAAGAAAACCTGAAACCTGAGTTTCAGTACTGGAACTTTAACTCATTAGTAAATGGGCCAATGTCAACAGTGCCTAAGTCAAAGACCAGAGAGTTCAGTCACCCACAACTGTGCTGAGGAATGAACATCATATCAGCTGATGTATAAATGAGTTTTGAAATAATGTTGCAAAACATTTAAATATAGGGCTTATATTGCACTGATGTAGTGATCAAAATATATTGTCTCTGTTTTCCTAATGAGATTAATGTGGTGTGCATGACGGCGAATATATGCAATCCAAATTCAAAATGCGTCTTGCCTCCTTGATTAATAGCGACAACAATGCTGTAAAACAGTCTACTGCAGCCACCTGTTGTGCGATTTGTCTTCTTTGAATATACAGTGTAAATGAGTCATGCACTGCCCTACTGCAGGTGTCCTTCTCACATTATACCTCTTTTCTGACCCAGACCCAGCTCATGTATAAATGGATTGAGCCAAAGGTCTGCAGTGAGACTGTAGAGGGCGCTGTTCAGCTGCCTGCATCTGGAGACAAGCAGACGTGTCCCCCCTGTAATCCTGGATTTTATGTCACCAACTCCTCAACCTGTGAACCCTGTCAGCCAGGCTTCTACTCCAATGGGACAGGTGCAACGATACTGCTTCACATTTTCCACAGAATAGTCTCTTTATAAAACACACGACACATTTATGTTGTTGAAATATTTATTTTTGAATGTAGCCTAATATAACGGGTCAAAGAGCCTTTATATTTAGGCATTTTAAGATGGGTAGAGTAAGTTTATGCCCTTTTAAATGTTATTTAAATGAATAATGTTATATTATTAAATATTGTAGACTCGCATTTTAGTAGGTTACTATCTATTTTACTGCCAAAAGAAAAAGTAGCAACAACTTAACTTACCGGTATGGAGATATATTTATTTTTGTACCAGCATAAAATTGAGTTGTGTTTTAATTGACATTTTTTGTGTTTGTGACTACTGTTTTTTGTGTACAGTTTGTGACAAATGTCCAGCAGGTACAGAGCCTCTGGTCAGCTACGAGTACAAATGGTGGAACACAATGCCCCATAATATGAAAAGCTCAACTTTCCGCAGAGAGTTCAATGACCCTGAGCACAGAACAGGTAAGAAATGTTGAAATCAGCAGCACAAACCTTTTATTAGGTTCATTAATACATATTTTAAATAAAAGCATTTGTGTTTTTTCTGACAGCTTGGGAAGTGGCAGGGGAATACATCTACACAGCTCCTGGAGAGGAGGACACAGACTTCCTCATGCTTACACTGAATGTCCCTGGATACAGGTGAGGACAGAATCAGCTAAATGGACCTTCTATTGAATATCTGTTATGGATTGTTATGGATGATGCCCAGGGTCAAGTGGTGTCAGGACGGGCGTCCAGGATAATAGTGTTAAGAACATTTTTAGTGAGCCTTTATCTAATCATTGCAGGTTGCCACAGTCTATCTCCAAAAACAGTGACATTAGTGAACTTGCTCGGATCACATTTGTCTTTGAGACCAAGTGTACAGCAGACTGCACATTTTTCTTCGAGACGGTAAATAAAAAGTGTAGTTTTTTCACAAGTTGGTCCAAAGATAAATGTGTGCTGATTGCCTGTTTGTTACAGGGCACCTCTCAGTGGAACAGTGAAGTTGTGGAGCAGTGGAAAGGAACTAACAACAAAGAGTCCTATTCATTTGTGATTCAACAAAACCGCACCGTCAGCTTCACCTGGGCATTTCAACGCACCACACATCAATCTATGGTAAGAATATAAAGTGTGATATTTCAAAACAATTGTAATAATTTGAGTAAAATGTTTCTTATTGTTATAAAATGTAATCTAATTTCTCAAAGAACTTGCCAGACTTGGCATCACATTGCGTCACATACAGGATGCTCTTTGTTTGTATCAGGCTGAGCCACTAGGGGGCACTCTGTCTCTTTGACTGTGTTTTGGAATGTGGTAAACCTTGGTGCTTGGTGTGAATAGAAAAATCTATGAAAATGTAGTTGTTCCAGTATTAAACACATAAATACATATAAAGTATTGGTTGTTATGAAATGTCAGCTCTGTTTAAGCACATTTTCATGTTATGGTTTTCAGTCTATTGCTCCATAATTGTAACTCTTCTGTTTTCAGGAGAGAAAGTATAGTGCTGATTTTGCAAAGCTTTACTCCATCCACATTACTAATGTCATTGGGGGCGTGGCTTCTCAGTGCCGCCACTGTGCCCTGCTCTCGTCCCAAACCAATTCGGGCTGTGTCCCCTGTCCCCTTGGACACTACATGGTTAGTGAGACAGGAGTTTGCAAGAGCTGCCCCCCAAATACAGTCATCAGAGCAGAGCAGGCTGTGGGGGAGGCGACCTGTGTGCCCTGTGGACCCAACACCGAGAGGAACAAGGTAAGAGGGAATTTATTCATCTTTTATGATCATGCTTAAGTATGGTTTCAGCATGTCCTCCATTATATAAACCCAGTGATGAGGATGTAGTTACAGAATACTGAATACATTAAAATGTATCTTTTTTTTAAACTTACTTTCGGTTGCATGATCCAATTAGAGTAAGGGGACTTTATATGAATACTTGAGTGGCATAACATTATAATATAAATAGGCGACATAGGAACAGCAAAAAACAGCACATGCACTCACCACAAGAGCTGTGAGTGTGATTTACATGTTTTCTTACAAGTTCCATGTAGTTTGAACCCTAAATTGCATTAATAACTACCACAATGTATTCCTTTGATTTTAGTATTAGTATTCTGAACACCACCAAATGAGTTTCTTTATCTAAGTAATACTATTCTCTTACACTTATTCTCAATGCTTTTTTCAGTACATGTATTAACCTCCCAACACTGTATAGGATCAATAAAGGTTCGTTGTATACACTCACTCTTGACAATACACTGTACATTGTTACATTGAACTAGCTGATTAATATGTGCTTATTACTACCACAATTAATATAGTCTCAGGTTGAGAAATTGGCATACAAATGCATCTTTACACTATAAATAAAAATCACACATGCAAACGTATTTTAGACTCTTTTAGCAGAACATCTGTCAGCCTGCCTCCACCAGGAAAAGAGTGAATGAATAAAATCAATGTAAAGCGCCTTTGAAAGTGAAAAAAGTGCTATGTAAGGCTGAGCAGAATAATATGTCTGTCTAGAAATATCTTAAAATCGTGAGATTTAGTCTCCTGGTCGGGTTGATCGAGACGTTTTCCGTCATTGACTGTTGAAGCCTGACCCCTGGACTGTTGAAGCCTGACCCCTGGACTGACCCCTGGACTGTTGAAGCCTGACCCCTGGACTGTTGAAGCCTGACCCCTGGCGGTCACTCCGAGTCAAAAAAGGGCAAAATTTGGATCTTTTTTTTTTGCCTTCAAAGTAAAAGAAATAAGAATTTGCCTACTGTCCGACCCACTTGAAAAATGTTGGGTCGGGTTACAGCAAACAGACAATTTATTTGGGGTAGCCTAAACCAAATGCTTCATTATTATCACTTATTGTATTTGTTTTTAATACTTCCATGTCCTACAATTCCTCCCCCTGTATTGAATATTTATTGTCTATGGTCTCACTTTGCTCTTCAGGGATACTCAGCCTGTCTCAGCGACTGCCACCTGAAAGTCCAAAGTCAGTGGGGAACGCTGCACTACCACTTCTCCCCTCTGTCCAATATCACTGGTTTTCACAGCAACCCTCGATTCACCACTAAAGGCCTGAGATATTTCCAGCATTTTTACCTGGGGCTGTGTGGCGTAGAGGTGAGACACTGTCATGTTTGCACGCTCAAATGTACCGAGGATTCGTGTTAAATGTGAGTCGGGTCATTCAGGGAAGAGTACCGGCAACTTGTGTGGACAACGTAACCGAGAGCGGGAAGAAGGAGGTCAAGGGATACATTTGTCAGTCGACCGTGGTTCCTTCCGACATCAGGGGCCAGACTGTGGTGTCCTCTCAGCCCGTCGTCATTGGAGACACACTAGTTGGTATGTAGTTAACACCTTGTTAACAGGTGCTGACATTTAAACAGTGCTGGCTCAGTCATGACCCCGAAGCCATATCAATGTTCAGCCATTTTGAAGTTTGATAATTGTGTCTATTACTCAATTTGACTCATAATGATTTAAATGATTATAATGAAACATGGCCTTTTAATGTTTTTATTCCATTGAGATTGCTACTGCTTAAAAATGTTTTGATAGATTAGAACAGTTGTAGTAAAACAATCCGAACAAACACCTTGAATAAATCAAATCAAATATTTAAATGAGAAGATTGCCTTATAAGGCAATCATCTCATTTAAATATTTGATGTTAAAAGAATGGTGTTAATTTACTTAGATTATCTTAAAATCTAAATGATTTGTTTGGGATCTACATAAAATAGTTAAATGGAGCAATGGCAATATGTATATTGATTTTCTAGTGTTAGTTCTGCAATAAAGTTGGTCACAAGAAAATTATTAAGATATGTTGAGACCAGATGAGAAACCCTTGTTTTTTAGATTTGGGATTTTACTTTATTTTACACCCACAAACAATAAAAAGTACACATCAATGTTGTGTTTTCAAATACATAAACATATAAACTGGGCTACTGTACAGCTTTTTGTTTCAAATATACTACTATACATACATACACCTGTAATAGATGAGTTCAGAATAGTTTTAAATTGTGCACTGATGCTTTATTGTGACTCTTCAGGTGTAACTACAGAGACTTCACTGAGCAACATCTCATCTCCAGCCGGGTTATTCCCCTCCACATCCTCACTGTCAGACGTCATCTTCTACTACAGGTAAGCAGCCTTTTCTGTTTATGCGGCACATGTTTCTTTTCTCAAACAATAACAATCTACTTATTGTGCATCTTGTCGCCTCCAGGTCCAGTGAGAAAACGCAGGCGTGTAAACAAGGCAGAGCTGCCACTGTCCGGATGAGATGCAACCCCACAGTGAGCGCCACTGACCAGATCACCACCCCAAGGTAACAGGGCGAGCGCTGCAGGCTTTAAAGCAGGTCATTGTCAATGTAAATAACTTTCTCTTGATTTTCCAGGCTGCTCAATTATTGGAAAAATAATAAATAAATTCATAATCACTTATTATTATTTATTTAATTATTTTTAAATAATTAATCATACTATTTTACTGAAGGTTATATCAGTAGTTAATAAGTAGGTTTGGACAATTTTCATCTGCTGCGGGCGGACAGAACGAGAGAATCCGGGAAGAAAAGAGGTGGAGGTCTGGCGGTGTATGTGAACACGAGCTGGTCCAAACCCGAACACTGCACAGTGAGGGAACTATGTAACAAGGATATTGAACTATTGGCTATTGGCATGAGGCCATATTATCTGCCCCGGGAGTTCTCACATGTGATTTTGATCGCAGTCTATGTGGCCCCGTCTGCCAATGCTGAAGATGCTTGTGAAGCACTGCTCTCCTGCACTTGTAGGCTGCAAACACGGCATCCACAGGCTCTCTTCCTCATCTCTGGTGACTTTAACCACGCTTCTCCCTCTTCTGTTCTACCAACATACACCCAGTATGTTACCTGCCCCACCAGAGAGAATAGAACATTGGACTTGTTTTTTGCCAACACCAAGGAGGCTTATTCTTCTTCCCCCCTCCCTCCCCTGGGCAGCTCGGACCAGAACCTTGTACATCTGAGGCCTGTGTATGAACCCATCATGCGCAGGCAGCCTGTGGTGTCCCTTGAAGTGAGGATGTGGTCTGCTGAGAGCGAGGAGGCTCTGAGGGACTGCTTCAGCACCACTGTCTGGACTGAGCTTTATGACCCACATGGGGAGGACATCAACACCATCACAGAGTGCATCACGGACTACATCAACTTCTGTTTTGAGAACATTGTTCCCTCCCGGACGGTGCGGTGTTTTCCAAACAACAAGCCATGGATTTACCGTGAACTGAAGGCTCTGCTGAAGGAGAAGAAGAGAGCCTTCAGGTCAGGGAACAAGGAGGAGCTGAGGACTGTGCAGAAGGAGCTGAGGAGGAAGATCAGGCAGGCTGAGGCCGGCTACAAGAGGAGGATGGAGGAGCAGCTGCAGCAAAAGAACATTCAGGGAGTGTGGAGGAGCCTGAAAACCATCTCGGGCTTCAAAATCCCCCCTGCCCAGACAGAGGGGGATCTACAGTGGGTGAATGATTTAAATGCTCACTTCTTGAGGTTTGATCGGTCACCCGCCCCTCCCCCTGCACAGCTGCATGCTCCCTCTTCCACAGCTGGACAATGCCCTGCATCTGTTCCTCTTCGCTTATCTGCCCCGGACCATCAGCTCCCCACTTCGCCTGGACTCACCCATCCCCCCAGCACACGGTCCCCCTGCCAACCACTGACTGTCACAGCAGCACAGGTGAGGAGTGAGCTGAAGAGGATTAAAGTGAGGAAGGAAGCAGGACCTGATGGCATCAGCCCCAGGCTCCTTAAGTCCTGCGCAGATGAACTGTGTGGAGTTATGGAGCATGTCTTCAACATGAGCCTGAAGCTGAGGGTGGTACCACAGGTCTGGAAGACCTCCTGTCTGGTACCTGTGCCTAAGACACTGCGCCCCAAAGACCTCAACAGCTTCAGGCCAGTGGCTCTCACGTCCCACCTGATGAAGACACTGGAGCGGCTGGTCCTGGACCACCTCCGCTCCGCCGTGAGCTCAGCCATGGACCCGCTGCAGTTTGCATATCGGTCTGGCATCGGAGTGGAGGACGCCGTCATCTCCCTGCTGCACTTCTCTCTCTCTCACCTGGAAAAGCCTGGCAGCTCTGTGAGGATTCTGTTCTTCGATCTTTCCAGCGCCTTCAACACCATCCAGCCGCTGCTCCTGAGGGACAAGCTGGAGACGGCTGGTGTGGAGTATGACCTGGCAGAGTGGATCCTGGACTACCTCACAGACCGACCCCAGTTTGTGAGAGCCCGGAACTGTGTGTCTGACACTCGGACCTGCAGTGTGGGGGCGCCCCAGGGCACTGTCCTCGCGCCCTTTCTCTTCACCCTTTACACTGCAGACTTCAGACATGACACGGACAGCTGTGTCCTGCAGAAGTTCTCTGACGACTCTGCCATCATCGGACTCATCACGGACGACGATGATGCGGAGCACAGGGGACTGGAGCAGGACTTTGTGGACTGGTGTCAGCGGAACCACCTCCTCATCAACGCGGGGAAGACCAAGGAGATGGTGGTGGATTTCCGCAGACGCCACCCCACTGCCCCCTCACCAGTGAACATCCAGGGACGGGACATTGAGAGAGTGGACTCATACAAGTACCTGGGTGTTCATCTGAACCACAAACTGGACTGGACTCATAACACGGACGCACTGTACAGGAAGAGCCAGAGTCGGCTCTACCTCCTGAGGAGACTCAGGTCTTTTGGAGTGACAGGGCCACTCCTGAAGACCTTCTACGACTCTGTGGTGGCATCGGCCCTCCTGTATGGTGTGGCCTGCTGGAGCAGCAGCATCACAGAGAGGGAGAGGAAGAGGCTGGACAGAGTCATCAAGAAGTCCAGCTCCGTCCTGGGCTGTGCTCTGGACTCGGTGCAGGAGGTGGGGGACAGAAGGGTCCTGGCTAGATTCACATCTATGCTGGACCATGAGTGTCACCCCCTGCAGGACACTCTCTCTGCTCTGGAGAGCAGCTTCAGTGAGAGACTGATCCACCCTCGATGTGTGAAGGAAAGGTTCCATAGGTCTTTCCTTCCTGCTGCTGTCAGACTTTATAACAAAAACTGTTAGTACTGAACACTCGCAATACTGACCTAACCTAATACTGATGTGCAATTCTGTCATATGTGCAATTGCTGTTGGAATTCATGTGCAATTCATGTGCAATTACTGTGAAATTCATGTGTAATCTATGTGCTGTCGTGACACATATTCATGTGCAATTACTGTCGGGATCACATGCAATGGTATTTATTTATTTATTTATTTGTCTATGGGAGTTTTTATTTATTTATAGGAGATCTTCTACTGAAAGTGTTTTTCAGACTTCCTATAAGTGATCTGTTCTTCTGTATCTACCTCTGGATCTACCTGCGTTGCACCAATGAAATTTCCCCATGTGGGACAATAAAGGAATATCTTATCTTATCTTAATAGAAATATTTTGCGATTCATGCCACTGTAACCTTTATGGGACAGAGCAAGCACCCGTATAATTCATCATCGTCATTCTAATCACGAATAAAATGTAATTTTTTGCACAGCTTTACAAATGGATCAGAACTGTGTAATCTTTTAACCTGGTATACACAATGATGATTACCTTCTTGTCACAGTGCATATTGGAGTTAAACAAATGTTGCACATGTTAACGATTAAGAAGAGGACGCCACAGTCACACTATCATTTGATTTGAACCAATATTGAAATGATTTGTTTTCTTGTGCAGAAATTGTTCCGAGGGCACATGTGACGGCTGCACTTTTCACTTCCTGTGGGAAAGTCAGAATGCATGTCCGCTCTGCACCAAGCACCACTACAGAGAGATAGTCAGCGCGTGTGTGCAGGGAATACAGGTGGAAACAATGATATTCTCCCTGTAGAATCATTCATTGTTTTGAGATCATTATCGATAATAATTGGTGTGTATGTTTCAGAAAACCACATACGTGTGGCAGCAGCCTCTTCAGTGTTTCGGCGGTGAGCGTCTCCCGGAGCAGCTGATCAGTGCCTGTGTTAGTCTGGACTTTTGGCTGAAGTTCGGCGTCTCCACGGGAACTGTCGCTGCTCTTCTGCTCATCGGCATCAGCTGCTATTTCTGGAAGAGGACTCGCAAGTGAGTTTATTGGCGTTAACTTTCATGACATGTACAGAGTTACAAATGTTTGGTGAACTAGCAGTTGGCAGTAGCCTTCAATTAAATGTGATAACCAAATTTGGTCCATACTGTGATGAAAAAGAATACCGGTATATTGAAAAACAACAAATCAGGTGCATTTAAATTCCCCTATTTGTGTTGTGGCAGGCTTGAATACAAATATTCCAAGTTGATGATGAGCTCTGGAGGTAAAGAGTGTGAACTGCCCATTGCGGACAGTTGTGCCATCATGGAGGGAGAGGACGCAGAGGATGACTACATTAACCTCACCAAGAAATCCCTCTTCACCAAAATCAAGTATTTCAGATCTGAGGTAGGTCCCCATTTGTAGACCCTGGAGCAGGGGTGGGCAAACTTCGGCCCGCGGGCCACATGTGGCCCGGTTGTCTTTATATATATATATATATATATATATATATATATATAAAGACAACAAAATTATATATATATATATATATATATATATAATTTTGCCCATAGTCATCTGTCTGCACTTGTATCCTTAATAAATATGACGTGAAATTAATTAAATAATAGATTCAATAGCCTATACTTGACAGAAAAGTGATATTTTATTTGATATTTAATTTTTGGGATTTTTTTTTTTCCACACCAATGATCACGGGCCGGCCCTCCACTACTTGCCTTGATTCGAATATGGCCCTCGGAGGAAAATAATTGCCCACCCCTGCCCTGGAGACACAATTAAACCAGAAGAAAATAACTAGATATTGACCATTGTGATTTTCAGAGGACGGTAGATGGGTTTGACTCTGTGCCACTTAAATCTTCTTCGCTTTTGCAACAAGAGGAGGACTCGGACGACGACTAACTCAGAAGTGTAAAACACATGGAAAACATGCTGTATCGATTTATGTCTTGAATTGCTGTCAGTTAATCAGATTGTCAAAACCAGTGACACCAGTGTTTGTACATACTGCCATGGTGTATTTTATTTATTGAAATGGTAACTTGGACCATTGTTTAGTCTTTGTGTCCTCTATAAATACTCCACATAAAGGGTATGAAAGATTCTACTCATGGAAGTGCCTTTTAAAACCAAAGAGAAATGTGACAATGTTATTGTAGGCTTTATCTTTTGACTGTTACATGTTTTATAACTTTCCTTTAAATGTTATACTTTCGGAACAATGCCAATTGCAATGTTATTAAATTCTCTACAATTTTGCCAACCGTCTGCAAGTGTCTCTTGTCTTTTTGCATGTGTTGAAGACCCTATTTAATAAAGTAAATTAGAAAATACAGTCAACCTCATTCAGTGTTTTTTCTTTAATGTGATAAATATTTAACTCTGTAGATTCTTACCGAAGGCCCTAAAATATTGATATTAGAATGATATACAACTTAGTGTACATAGTAAGCCTATTTCTATTTTTCTATTCTATTGAAGATTTAAATTGTTTTTCTTTAATGCATGCCCTTTTTGATTTGATATATGTTTAATTGTTGTTCATTGTTTAAGTTGCACTGTAGAACCAAAGCAAATTCCTGTGTTTGTGAATTCTGTTCATAAGCAATGGCAATAAACTTTTCTGATTCTGATATAGTAAACAGTCCGAAATGACTCAAAGCATGTTTTATATTGTTTTATAAATTGCCGCCTTTTGCTTTGAAAACTGCTTTGCACATGCTTGACATTCTCTGGATGAACTTCATAAGGAAGTCCCCTAAGATAGTATTTATGGAGTTCACAGATGGTACTGAAGGCCAAGGGTTCAGTGACAAGGCAAAGTGTGGCCACTAATCAGTTGTTTATTTTTATTTTCTTTGCTAAATAATTCCTCCTTCTCTTGCGTCATATATTCAGTGTCTTCCGTATGAAACGAGCTACAATGTAGAAAGTGAACATTTCCCCCCCCTTATTTTAAAAGTGTGTATTTTTTCTTATTTTATTTAAGTGATGTATGGGTGCATGTTGTGGCTTCGTTGGATTAATGCTTTATTTGAGTTTATTTTTTTTTATTTTTAATTGTCAAAATTATTTTAACAAATTACATTTTACATTTATTACAAAACAGAGACAGTTAAAGGAATGCCGGGGGGGCGGGGCATATTACAATTATAATAATAAATCAAAAACATTCAAATATGTACAGTTTTCAAATGTAGAAATGGCTTTTTTGTTTAAACTTCTGGGAATGGTGAGCAAATATGACTCAATTTGTTTAATAACGACAGGGAAAAGAGGGATACCGATGATGAAAATGTACTTTTATGAATATAAAATTTGCTAAATATAAGTATTAAATTAATTGCCTTTTTTTTTGTTTTTACTATAGTCGACTTTTGTATCAAGAAAACCAAAAATTATATGTTAAAATTTTAAACTAAAGTTGGGTTCAATATGACGTATTATAAATTGTAAACAATTTCTCCAAAAGGTTTTAATAATAGTGCAATTCCAAAAAAGGTGACTAAGTGTTTCAGGGTATTTTTTTTTTTACAAACAGTGCAGTTGGGGTCAATTGTTTGATATATCGTAGCATAAATTGAATAGTGGGGTAAGAATGAGTTTAAAAGAGACATCTTTCATCTTATTGTGTATAAAAAGACACATATACATTGTTGTTTATATTTAACTTTGAGTTCAGTTGAAGCGGTCACAGGAGACACTGCTGTTCTCGCGAGACTTCGCTGCATGTTGCACGCAGAAGGTGAACTCTCGGGAGTTGCCTGGTTCGGACTGTGGCAGTTTGAGAAGAGAAAAGCGTTCAAAAGCCGCATACATGACGGAGATTTTCAGAAACACTCGCGCGCGATAGTATTTTAGCGTGTTGCGTGTAAGTTGTGCCATAAAGGAGAGAATAGTTCATCGCTGTTTTCTTACTTTTGGACTTTGCAAACTCCACCTCGGGCTGCACCGCTCGGAGTTTCCACCTCGGAGTTCACTCGCGGCTCCGTGGGCAGTTTTGCAGAAATGTCGCAGAACGACAGGCACAAGTTTTACCGACAGGACGTCAACAAAACCATCTGGGAAGTGCCAGAGCGGTACCAGAACCTGTTACCGGTCGGCTCGGGTGCATATGGATCTGTATGGTACGTGTTTGACTCACTTTGTGGCGCTTAGTCACCTATAATAACCCCATTCATTCAGCGCAGGCCTGTGTTAGCTAAAGTTAGATTAGCTCCTCAAGTCACCTCCTCAGGGAAGTGCAGTGTGCAGGCTTTCCCCGCGACAACATTCACCTGAAACATTCACTGCCATTGTTCAGGGACGTCAATAAACTCACAGTTGGTTTGTAACCTCATGTCAGAAGCTACACATTTCAATAAATCAAATCTACACAAGTTGTATACAATCATACTGTTCACATGAGAGGACAGAGTGGCTGGAAAGGTATGTATTCTTCTCCCTCGTCCCACAGTCTGACACCAAAACACATTTTATTTGAATTCATCTGTGGCATTTGCTTCCTCACGGTCCAATTTGGAAAGTATGCTGTTCTACCATTTCTCCAAATAAACACCAACACTGTTTTGGTGTGACAGTGGTAAAGTTAGTTTGCATTATTGCAAGAAGACTCTGGGTCAACAGGTACCATCAAGTTAAAACAAGACCTGTCTTGTTGATTAAACAGTAGTGAGTGTACAAGTGTTATCTAGGACACTAATGTTGGGTCTAGCGTGGTCCAATGGGCAGATGTTTGTTTTGCAAATGGAAAAGGACAGCTGTGCTGTTGCCGGGCAACTCCATAATCTGTCTCTGGTCAGATTACTGTCCGCTCTCTGCTCAGACGGATTGTTTTTCCTAAACTGTCCTTTACAACTGTTTACCCCGCTGCATGTTATAATGAACCCACACTGCTGTAATTAGATTCATGATTAAACTCCAGTGACTTTATTGAAGCCGTCTGAATATGGCTCAGGTAAAAAGTCAACATTATATATTTGAGTATTTTGTCTTTTCTGTTATTGTTTGTGTGTGAATGTCATCTGGACACTGTTTTTAGAAAAACAAGACATTTCAACTTTCATCCAAGAATGAGAGTCAAATTGTGTTGTTTTCTAATGACTACAACTGAATGTTTCTACAATGGTACACTTAATGAATAAGGCACAGACTTATTAAAAGTACAAAATATATATGGGTTTCAGAATAATGAGAAATGAGGACCGCTGTGGGAAAAACAGGAAGCTGAAACCCATGAATATATGTATTCAAATATTCATTCCATGTGCATATAAAAAGACAACGCTTTACTTTACTTTTTAACGAAAAGAAAGTCAAATATATTCTTCCAAAAGTCTGAACTCTAGACCTGTTACTTCAAGGACCAAAAGCTGCTCATTGGCATTTAGAAACGTTTGGTCAAATGCACTCTCCCAGCAATTGCAACAGGAAAAGTGACAGGGGAAGTCTTTTATATGTCATTCATGAGATTATGGAGGAGGATCAGGCCTGATGCAGCTGGACAGAATCTGGCTCCTGTAATTGCTGAGAGATGACATTTTGTGCTGATGTTCCTCTTTCCTTTGCCTTCAGCAGCCCTAGTTTCTCAATGTAGTGTCTACTGCAGATTCATCTCCTTCTCAGGTCCTGACACACTTTTCCTCACACTTACTTAGATTCTCTTTCTTACTGTCATTATGTACTTGTTACTCTTGAATTATCACTCTCTTATCTTTCTTGACTCTTGTCTTATCCCACAGTTCTGCTTATGATGAGAAAACCGGGTTGAAAGTCGCTGTAAAGAAGCTCTCCCGACCCTTTCAATCCATCATCCACGCAAAGAGGACATACAGAGAGCTGCGGCTGCTCAAGCACATGAAACACGAAAATGTGAGTTAAGGGGGGAAAATCTATATATATATATATATATATATATATATATATATATATATATATATATATATATATATATATATATATATATATATATATATATATATATTATATTATATTATATTATATTATATTATATTATATTATATTATATTATATTATATTATATTATATTATATTATATTATATTATATTATATTATATATATATATATTATATTATATATATATATTATATATATATTATATATATATATTATATATATATTATATATATATTATATATATATTATATATATATATTATATATATATTATATATATATAATCACATGTATCACTAGCATTTGAGAGTGAAGTAAAATCCTTGCAACGTTTTTTGAGAAGACTTTTTTCTGCTGTATAATTGTAGTCAATGACACTCGAGGCTCATTATTTTATGTATATTTTGGACAATTTAAATTGCAAAATTGATCTAAAACAATATAGAAATGGGTGGGCTGACTTACGGTTGAAGGAGTTCTGCAAACCGAAGATCCAGTTATTTTGTGTTTTGCAGTGGACACTAATTGTAAATAATTGTAGAGAAATTGCTTGTTTCCTTGTGTCATTTTTATTCCAACCACAGCGTTTTACCATTTGGTGCCGCTTTAGTTGTTAATTTTTTTGCCTTCTTGCAGGTAATCGGATTATTAGATGTATTCTCCCCAACACCAAGTCTAAAGGAGTTTAAGGATGTGTAAGTTGTTTTCTTTCATTTAAAGTCTGTACAGTACATGTGCTTGTGTCTAAGGCTGGAAACCACCCGGGGGCCGCCACACACTGGAACATTCTCAAACGTTACACTCTTGAGAGTTTCACCTCTGGCTGCAACTGTGACTTGCTCGTGCTTCCTTCCTTCTACTTTCGAATTCTCATTTCTTCTCTAAGCTCTGTTGTTGTTGTTGTTGTTGTTGTTGTTGTTGATGTCAGCAGTGGTGGTAATTTTTCTGAATATTGCTTGTGGTTTGAAATGGAAAGTAGTGGTGAGACATTGCTTCAACAATGTGTGAGTTTGTTTTTTAGGACGTACACTTGATTTGAATTGACAGATGATCACAGCACTCTAAACATACAATTGGTAAAAATGGTCTCGACTAAGCCTAGCACAAAGCTCTTAACATGGGTCCCGCTGCTCTGCTCCTGGGGACAGGCCCCAGCGGTACTGAAGGACGGGTCAATTGCATAGGACAAATTTCCTTACGAAGACAAAAAAATTACCTTAAATTAAAATATACATTTCAAACCTAATTTGCTTCCTGTTGTCATACCATGCAGATCTTTTATATCACACATGCAACACCCATGTCTATTACGCAGAGGCTCTCAACTCTGCTTTGCATTAACACAGTGTTATGACACTTGATTTAGGAGGAAGAAACCTTCCTTTTGGCTTTGTCGAGATTAGAACATTTTTGGCACATTATGAACTTTCATTTTGAGTGACATCACAGTAGCATTACCAGGCTCCTGTAGAGTCAAACCCTGGCTCCTCTAAGGAATAAAGTCTGGCGGTAATGCAACACTCGGATGTCAACCGCCATAAAACAACAACAACAACAACAACAACAACAACAACCCTGGCTCCTCTTTCTATCAGAGACAGGAAAACTTGGATCACTATTTATATCTTTTTTTCCAAAGCAATGAACTTCAGAGAGCGTTTGCTTTGGTGTTCAAGCACAGCCAGCTGCTATTTTATCTCTCTCTCTGTCTCTCTGTCTCTCTGTCTCTGTCTCTTGCTGTCTCTCTTGCTGTCTCTCTCGCCCTCTGTCTCTCTCTTGTCTCTCTGTCTCGGTCTCTCTTGTCTCGCTCTGTCTCTGTCTCTCTTGTCTCGCTCTGTCTCTCTTGCTCTCGCTCTCTCTCTCTCTCAGAATAGGAGAGTATTTATGACGAAGGAATTTGTTGAGCCCGGCCCAGAGTGATGAGGCAGCTTATGGCATTGTGTATTTTGGCTGTGAAAGTGCCACTGGAGCATCCTGTTCTCTCCGCCTTGCTGAAGCTCTCTATTTGTGTTTGTTTTAAAGTCTGGAATTATATTTGAATGATCCATCAATGTTTCCAGATAAAGCTAATTTGTCTTGAGTGTGTAACTAAATAATATGCCTTGTTGTGAAGGGTCACGTCTGGCCTTTTAAAAGAGAGAAGTGAAAAGACGGTGGCAGCTAGCACAGTTTTTAAGCTCAGTGGAAATGGCCACACAATTTAAAAATAAACAATGAACATGTTATATATATATTTACAATTATGAATGCCAATATCTATATAAATGGCAATAATTTTAATGTATTATTGTACACTGAAATAAATAAAATATATAAAATAATGCAGAATTAAAGATTATTTTGGCCTTTTTGCTTTTTTTGATGAACAGATGTAACTTCATTGTGAGGGTGAAGATCAATTCTTTTTTTTATAGCAAATTGTGTCTTTTGTTTGTCAGATATCTGGTCACTCATCTAATGGGAGCTGATCTGAACAACATAGTTAAATGCCAGAAACTGACAGATGACCATGTACAATTCCTCATATACCAGATTCTCAGAGGACTAAAGGTGAGAACAAATAAACAAACTCTGTTGTACTTAATCTATGAGCCATTTAGGATAAATGCTTCCTGATCTGAACTGATAATGTTACCGGATCTGTTTTCCTCTCTTTCAGTATATCCATTCTGCTGACATTATTCACAGAGTAAGTCACGTGTTTTGTCATCTTAATCTATATTACTTTGGCCTACATTTTTAAGTGTGAAACTGTATTTTATTGCATTGTTACTTGGTAGTAGACTTGTACAAGCAAGCAGGAACCAAAGTTATGAATGCTGCCCTAGTTTCACATGATGTACTATCCTTCTTTTATGAAACTCGAATGTTTTCCCAATGTGTAGTGGAAGTGGAAGTGGAAAAATTATAACCTTTTGTTCGCTCATGAAGCAAGTACATTTTTTTTTTTAGGATCTGAAACCAAGTAACCTGGCTGTGAATGAAGACTGTGAACTCAAAGTGAGTGTAATGGACATCAGTGCTTATTTTGTTTGCATCTCCGTTTAAAACACCCGTATTTCCACTGATTTACATTTCTCCAGATTTTGGACTTTGGTTTGGCTCGCCAGACTGATGATGAGATGACCGGATATGTGGCCACCCGCTGGTACCGAGCCCCAGAGATCATGCTCAACTGGATGCATTACAATATGACAGGTACTGTAGGTAATGGACGTCATGCAAGTGACAAATCCCAGCTTTGTTTTAAATCTGTGGTTGTGTGTTTTAGTGGACATTTGGTCTGTGGGGTGTATAATGGCAGAGCTGCTCACTGGAAGGACACTGTTTCCTGGCACTGACCGTATCCTTTGCATTAAGCGTCTCTGATGAATAATTGCTTAACATTTACTCAATTACAATGCCCATTTCTCAGTATTCGGATTCATTGTTTTTTTTTTCTGTCTTTTGATCCCAGGTCTAATCAAACATCATTGCAAAACATGAATACAAATGAAAAAGATGGATAGAAACTCTTAATCTTTTTGCATCTAAACAGTGAAATCAGTTTTTTGCTATCTATTAAAATCACCATTTCTGTCAGAAATTACCTGAAAAATAATTGCTTTGATTCCTGATGAATAGAACTTTACACTTAGATGACTTTAATTAGAATACAATTTTACTCCAATGCGCTTTTGGCTTAGCTCTTTTTGTTTTTCATTTGCTGTTGCTCATTCCCTCTTGCTTTGTGTATGTTTGCACTTTCAGCTCTGGTGGAAGCAGTCTTTTGTGCAATTATTCAAAGCCACTCTGTACATAATGTACACTTTTAAACATGCCTAATCGCTTGAAAAGCGTTAGTTCCGCCTTCTATCTACTCAGCTTTTGGAGCTCTGCTTGTGAGAACTCTGCTGTTGTCAGCTGTGTTATAAAAATGAAACTAATAATGTCACACTTGTCATCCATGGCGTTGTCTGGTGTTCCTTTACCATGTGCTGGTAGACATTGACCAGTTGAAGCTAATCATGCTCCTTGTGGGGACCCCAGAGCCGTCTCTCTTGAAGAAAATCTCTTCAGAGTCTGTGAGTTCTTAAAGTTATGCATGTTTTACAAATGTTTGGTTGCGTTAGCTCTCATGTCTCCAGCGTGCTTCCTTGCTGGCAAGCATGCTGTTGTCTGGTGCTTGGTTTTGTGGATGTAGATGGTATGAATGTTTGACACCTGTTTATCTTCCCCTACATTCTAACTGCTATAATATGTCAAATGTTCCAGCTTACCAACATATTATAAAGCAGCCTTTTCCATTCTTGGCTCTGTCGCTATACACACCTTGACACAAGCTTCGTAGATATAAACCAGCTACAGCAGATCATGCGTTTGACAGGAACACCCCCGACTTCTCTAATAAACAGGATGCCCAGTCACGAGGTGAGACGATGAGGTGCGTCTTCAGTGAGGCCTTCACTTCTTCCTGATTTAACATAACTTCTGGCTAAATACTAGACATTACAGTAGAGTATTTATATTGTATAATTGTATTTAGTGTTAAAGATCACATTTCTGTGTGAACTAACTTGCTACATCTAACAAGGAACTTGTCATGTAAACCATATCTTGATCCTCTGTTATGTTAATTAAACTGAGTTTGCATTTATTTTTGGACAGTCATAAACATGGATATGCTCCAGCAATGCCATAGGCATAGTTTGCAAATAACATGTACTGACTCTGACTGGAGTTCTGAGCTATTTTCTCGCACTTTAATTATAAAACATTACTAATTTCCTACAGTGAAAGTGATATTCCTACAACCAGTTATGAGCATCCCATGCACAATATTAAATTGAAGTAAGAACTGATGTTGGTTAATATTTATATTTCTTCCTTGATTTGCCTGTGCTTTCTGTCTGTTTTTTGAACTCTTGAAAATATGTAACTGTTCTAAGTTCTGTTGCCTGTTACCTTGTCAGAATTGTCATAGTTTTGCGTGTGCGTGTGCGTGTGTGTGTGTGTGTGTGTTTTTCCTCCATGTAATTGTGCAGTAAAGTCTGAGATTGCACTTTGTTTTGCCGCAGCTCGTCATGACATTTTATTTTGTTTTTAGGCCAGAAATTACGTCATGTCCTTGCCTCTCATGAACAAGAGGAACTTTGCTGACGTTTTTATTGGTGCCAACCCGCTAGGTAATTATTGTTTGACTTGAGTATTTCTATGCACCTCGCCTATGATAAAATACCGCTAGCTCTATTTTTTTATGTTTGCTGCATGGAAGATGTCTTGTGCATAATTTTTTCTTTTGTAAGCTGTGGATCTTTTGGAGAAAATGCTGGTCTTGGATACAGACCAGCGGATAACAGCAGCTGAAGCCTTGGCTCATCCATATTTCAGTCAGTACCATGACCCAGATGACGAACCAGTGGCCGACCCTTACGACCAGAGCTTTGAGAGCCGAGAGCTGGACATTGAGGAGTGGAAACGTATGTTACATTAAACTTAACCTTAATTAGTATTGTATCACTAACCAGTGGGCTTTTGTATTTGTAATTTAGTTTAAATGGATTGGTTTATTTGATACGGTGAGAGGATTTCCAGCTTTTTTGCTTTATGGTCAATAAATATAATATAAAATGCTGTACATCTGTACTGTACAGCATTTTATATTATATTTATTTACCATAATATGACCACTGAAGGTATCCAAACCAAATTATTCTCATAATTACAGCTATTACATTTTGGTCTTCTATTTCTTCTGCTTTACAAAGTTCAATTCCTTTTATTTTATTCATAGTATTTGATGTTGTTGTTATTATTGTTATTATTATCATGATGTTTATTTGGTCAGGGGAGTGCATGTTACATGACGCATCATCCATCTAAATTCTTCCACCCGGGGCCGGGTCCTGGGGGCAGTAATTTAAGCAGGGACTCGGACTTCCTTCACCCTAGACACTTTCTCCAGCTCCTCCGGAGGGATCCCAAGGCGTTTCCAGGCCAGCTGAGAGACCTAGCCTCTCCAGCGTGTCCTGGGTCTTTCCCTGGGTCTCTTCCCAGTGGGACATGCCCGAAACACCTCCCCAAGGAGGCGCCCAGGAGGCATCCATGACAGATGCCTGTGCCACCTCAGCTGGAGGAGCAGCGGCTCTACTGAGCTCCTCTCGTGTGACTGAGCTTTCTCACACTCTCTAAGAGAGCGCCCACCCACCCTGCGGAGGAAACTAATTTCGACCGCTTCTCCTTTTGGTCATTAATCAAAGCTCATGACCATAGGTGAGAGCCGGAATGTTGATTGACTGGTAAACTGAGAGCTCTGCCTTCGATTCTTAATCACAATGGTGAGCAAACACAGCTCCTGTTCCGGTCATACAGGGACCGGACTCCATACTCAAGTCTCAAGACTCAATGTCAAGATTAACCATATTTTTTTCAATCATCACGATTATTTATGGCTATTAGTCAAGTTTATTTTATTTTTTTTTTGGAATCTGCGATTATCTGCAGAAATGTCTCCAGGCGCAACACGAGTCACGGCGGCGTGCACGTGTGCCAGAGCCCAGCGTGTCAACGCGTCGTACACGTGACTGTGGCGCCTTGAAAAACTGGTCCGTTGCACACTGAGACGGAGGTCCACACTAGTGCGAGAAGTTTTATTAAAAAAAAATGTTATGGCACTGCTTCATGAGTTTACAGGGGGCAGAGCAAGGGTCCCCACCACTGACAGCGTGAGCCGAAAGTAGAGGGGGAGCGAGAGAGAGAGAGAGACTCTAAAATTTATATTGTGACATCCCTACTCCCTGAGCACCCCCCAAAGGACACCAGGAGGGACACAGTTAAAAACCTTCTCCAGATCCACAAAGCACACGTGGACTGGTTGTGAAAACTCCCATGAACTCCTCAAGCACCCGATGGAGAGTAAAGAGCTGGTCCAGTGTTCCACGACGAGGACGAAAATCACTTTGCTCCTCCTGAATCCGAGGTTCGAACATCGGTCGGATTCTCCTCTCTAGTACCCATAGACCTTACCGGGGAGGCTGAGGAGTGTGATCCCTCTGAAATTGGAACACACCCTTGAGTCCCGCTTCTTGAACAGCGAGACCACCACCCCAGTCTGCCAGTCCAGAAGCACTGTCCCAGACCGCCACGCAATATTGCAGAGACGTGTCAGCCAAGACAGTCCTGCAACATCCAGAGACATCCGTGTACTCAGGGCGGATCTCATCCACCTCCGGAGTCCTGCCACAGAGAAGTTTGTAACAACCTCAGTGACTTCAGCTTGGGTGATGGACGAGTCAGACTCCAAGTCCGTCTTCCTCTTCGGAAGACGTGACTGCAGGATTGAGGAGATCCTCAAAGTATCATCTGACATCCCCAGTCAAGGTCAACAGCTCTCCATCTGCACCATAAACAGTGGCCGGGAGATATAGTCCCAGTTTCTCAATGATCCCATCTATTCTTAACTTCCGAGATCCGATGAGATCGGAAATGGTGGCCACATGTTAAACTTGTTTATTGGTTTATCTTTATATATCTTGAGTATCTTTTTGTACTATTGCAACACTAAATTTACCCCTGTGCAACAAATACTTTTTTTTCTTAATTTATCTTTCTCTCCTGCAGGATTAACTTATGAGGAGATCGTAAGTTTTGAGCCACCACTCTTTAGTGAAGATGACATGGAATAACTGCAGCGACAATGGCATCCAAAAATGTGCTACAATGCTTTTTTAAATGAAACTCAAAACACTTCTGCCATATTAATAAGTGTTATATTTTGGAGGAAACTGTTAAAAAGGGAACAGTACCAGTGTGAGGAATCTCCATAACACTTTATTTTTATTTATAGACCACTATGCCAATATTTTAACTGGTACTGATATTTATACTTCTGGCCATTAGATGAAATACTTTTATCATATTTTATATCACTTGATCACTGTGACTTTCAAAAATACGATGCTGAATTTTTTGGACCTATAGCTGTGCTTTCTTGAATATTTTGTGAAATTGTTTATCTTAAGTTATAAGCGTTTTGTGTTTTCAGTATGCTAGTCCCTTTCACTTTGCCAAAATATCCTACTCAGTGCCGTGGCCTGAATAACTAAACCACATTAGTTTCAGGAGCGAATTAACATAAAGATATTTTTGTAAAGTTATTCAGATCTATATTTAGGCAGTTGAGCCCCGATGTCACATTTATCAGTGTCATTCCTAGCTCGCTGTAAAAAGTGCAGAATAATTAATGTATTATAGCTGGCTTTTACATTTTCAGATATTGTGGTTATGTTATCATTTTTAGTTTGAGATGATTTAAGAGCCGTGTAGGTTGAGACTTTGTCATTTAAGTGTTTCAGTGACAGAATTTAATGGTTAAGTGGATGTTTAAAAGAAGTATATCAGATGTATTTATACTGTGTTGAAGTGGTATTTATGAACTACTGTTGAATGGTTATTTTCAGTCTGGAAGAATGATTACTCTTTAGTGCTTCTCTGTAACAAATAAAGATGTATTTTTAAGTATGTTTCCTGTGCTGCTGTATATGATTTTGTGTGTGAGAATGTTTTTATTTCTATATCAATAAACTAATAAAATAAAATAAATTACTTTTTGTTGCAACCAACCCAGTACAGAACTTAATATCCGTATATAGTAATTTATGTTAGAATAATTGGACAGTTAATGATCCAATTCTTTACAGCTTCAACTGTCTAGAAATAGAAGTATAAACCATTCCAACACATTTGTCAGAACGTTTTTGAATGCCTAATTTGAATTTTATATTGTTTTCCATGCATTTCACTGTAGACAAGATGCAGTAAGTACAGCACCGATTTATAATGACTACAAATTATATTTATAAAAGCTGAATTCATAATCAAAAACTAGTTTATTAAGTATTATTGACGCTTGTTAACTACTTAAATAAGCGATTAGGGTCAGGTATTAAGAGTGGATCATTTTTTATAAACATGTACATGACGTCTTCTTCGGCGTTTTACCGCCACCTACTTTATTCTTTAGAGTTCTATTCTTTAGAGTTCTATTCTTTAGACTTTAGACTTCTATTCTTTAGAGTTATATTCTTTAGACTTTAGACTTCTATTCTTTAGAGTTCACCTGAACATAATCGTTGCTGTCCGGGGCCGACACTCTGCGGCTCAACACCCGGTCTGGAGAGACGGGAGATGGCGGAGGAGAGTGGATCGGGGATGGAAGACGTTCTGGACGGCGTGGAGGAGCAGCCTTTTCTGCCTGCACGTGCCCGTAAACGTAAAAAGTCCCTTAGCTCGTCCGAGGGTTCTGGGAATGAGCAGCAGGATGAGGCTGAAGCTATTGATGTCCGGGGTGAGAGCAGAGACTGTAAGGTGATCATAAAGCTTGCACAGGATAGTGCATCCTTTAAGGAGTGGAATTCAGTGGCATTGCCAAAGAGCCTAACTGTAGCTGTGGGAGTGATCAAGAGTGCGAGTGTCCTTAGAGATGGCTCGCTGCTGGTCGTGTGCAAGGACGCGGCTCAGCAACGGAAGGCGATTGGAACTAAACGTCTGGGTGGAAAGGACATTCTTGTGTCTAATGCTGAAAGAAACACGGTCAGAGGAGTTATCGTAGGTGTCCCTACGGCGACGTCTGTGGATGAAGTTAAGGAGAATTTGACGGGAGTTACGGTGGTGGACGCTAGGCGTTTGAAGGTGACCCGGTTTGGGGTACGATGTGACAGCTTGTCGGTAATGGTAACACTTGAAGGGAGGTGCCTGCCTAGTAAGGTGTTCATTGGGTACATGTGCTATAGCGTCAGGCCATATGTTCCGCCGCCCCTGCGTTGCTTTAAGTGCCAGCGCTTTGGGCATATTGCAGCGGTCTGTAGAGGGAGGCAAAGGTGTGGTAAATGTGCAGGAGATCATGAGTATGGGAAGTGTGACGTGGGTGCAAAACTGAAGTGCTGTAACTGTGGGGAAGAACATAGCTCTGCCTACGGGGGATGCAGGTTTAGCAAAAGAGCTGCTGAGGTGCAGAAAATAAAGGTCTCTCAAGGTATATCCTATGCAGATGCAGTCAAGAAAGTTTCAAGTAACGAGTTTAGAGTAAATACAGAGAGAGGAGCCAGCGTTGCTCCCAGCCAGGGCGAAATGAGAGAGGCCAGCGTGGCTCCCAAGAAGTGTGAAGGTTTCAAGAGTGGAGGTCCCAAGTGTGCAGGTTCCAGAATTAATGAGAATACCCTGGTTGTGGATAGAGAGGATTTTGTACTCTTTATGGTGGATGTTGTAAACTGTGCTGCTCAGACTCAAAGCAGAACTGAAAGGATCAGGATCATTGCTAAAGCTGCAGGGAGATTCCTTGGAACAAAGGAGCTTGATTGGGCAGATATAGAAAACAGGCTAAAGGCGCTAAATGGGAGTCGGAGTGATGGGGGTCTGCTTGTGGGGAGTCAGAGTGATCAGAGTGACGAGATGGGGGTGGGGGTGGTCTCCTGTCCTCGCCCAGTCTCGTAGACGCACGGCTACCAAGCGGCGACATCAGTGGACATATTAAAGCCTATAGAATGAAGCCTAAAGAATAAAGCTGTACGGTGGAAGCACCGAACGTCAAAGAAGGAGAGGAAGATGAAGAAGAGTCTCCCTGGAATAAAGCCGGTTGGTCTCTGAAACAACAACAACTATTTTAGTCACAAAGACATATCATGACCTCATGGGCTTTGTAACACCAAAGCAATGGAAGGAGTACTTTTACGGACTACGACAGAGTCTGAGGACTACGACAAAGTCTGAGGAATAAAGTCTGGCGGTAATGCAACACTTGGATGCCAACCGCCATAAAACAACAACAACAACAACAACTACGACAAGGTCTGAGGAGTGGAGTCTGGCGGTGGTGCAGCACTTGGATGCCAGCCGCCATAGAGCAACAACAACAACAACAACTACGACAAAGTCTGAGGAATAAAGTCTGGCGGTAATGCAACACTTGGATGCCAACCGCCATAAAACAACAACAACAACAACAACATCCATGGTACTACGACAAAGTCTGAGGAATAAAGTCTGGCGGTAATGCAACACTTGGATGCCAACCGCCATAAAACAACAACAACAACAACAACGGACTACGACAGAGCCTGAGGACTACGACAAAGTCTGAGGAATAAAGGCTGGCGGTAATGCAACACTTGGATGCCAACCGCCATAAAACAACAACAACAACAACAACAACTCTGCGGCGAAACCAGTATCCAAACACTTATATACATCACGTTATTACAGTCCTCACTACAGGCTTTGATCCATTGTTGCAAGTGAATTGTGCAGATTCACGTCATTGGACGGCAAAGCCTTCCTATGCGCATGCGTCGAACATTCGATCACTGGCGCTGCTGTAGCTAACGGCTAGGCTACGACTCCAGCCAACATGGAGAGAAAAGGTAAACCTCTGCTTTGCGACATGCACACATTATTGATCGTGCCATCCGTGTCGACTTAACAACTCATCTGGTCCTTGAGTTTAGATCGTTACATGAGGAGTTTGTCCGGGCTGCGTGTCTATGGGAGGAGATTTAATTGAGCGGCTGTCACGCACTGTTGATCTGGATCTACGTTAGCTCCAGACGTTAGCCTAGCTTCAGTAGGACATGTCGGGATTAGCTAGCCGCAGTTGGCTTCCTAGCTATTTCCATTTTCACACGTCCTAGACAGCGACGCGGTTGTTAGACTGCTACAACCCGGGCCAAGGTTTCAATATCCACTGAGCCTAAAACTCCCATTAGAGCCGTTTATCAGTGCGAGGCTGCGGGCTTCAGGTGGCAGCTCCGGGTGTTCTGCTGGGAAGCAGGTGACACTCGGATATGTTGGGATGATCAACACATTTAAATCAAGGACGTCCCGGATAATCGTATGTTGTACAACAATGTAGCATGGCAGAGACCTTGTTTTGTCCTCCAAAGTGTTGATTGCCTTTCTTAATAAATGCCATTCTCAAGGATAGTCTGTATCAACAAACAAACTAAATATGTTTCTGTTTTTAGTTCTGGCACTCCAGGCAAGAAAGAAGAGGGGAAAGGCAAAAAAGACGACTAAAAAGTGAGTTATTCATTAAATGTATGCAGTACAGAATGCAAAATGTTGTGAATTGTCTCGTGTCTTGTACTCATATTTGATATTTGTTATCTACACAAATTATGTGCGATCTTAGACTCACTAAGACTCACTTACGCAGATTATATTGATCCACAAGGGAATTTTCTTGGAAACAGTAGCTGCAATTTAATAACTAGACAAAAATAAGTGTAGTAACAATGCTTTTGTAAACATGCAATTGAAGAATCCATCATCATATAATTCATATGAATGGTTAATGCTAACTTTCTGTTATTGTCGTTATGTATATAAAGACCAAGTCTTAAATGGGGTTCAGATGAATTTAGCTTGCACTATATTTAACACCCTTCATTTCTCTGTGAGTTGTAAATCAAGGATGTTAAACATGTACTGTGTGCTAAGACTAAGAGAAGATGAGTTATGTATGTATATATATTTTTATTTACGATGGATACTTAAAGCTGACACCATCAACCTGGAAAGGGGCTATTTGATTGTTTAGGTCTATACCTGAACAATCCACTAATCGGGCCTGTAGAGGCATCCCCCGAAGTGTTACATAACAGGCTGTGCTATATTTAAAGGCACAGAATGTAGAAGCCCACATCAGCCCAGTGAAGCGTGGTGTTTGAGTGGAAATGCACTCTTGCAAAGATTCTTTTTTTCTTTTGTAATACATTTTTAATTGGAATTTTCATATCATCACAGGCATGGGGAGTACTTTATAGTACTTCATAATGATAAAAATATAATTAATTTTATGTACAGATATATGTACACATGCGTACACATACATAGATATGAATACACCTACACACATAAATACAGATACATATTGAAACATACAAGCATAGTCAGTCATACACATTGATAAAGCTGGTCACAAACTTGAGGAAAAGTGATTTCACTATTGTTTGATCTCCATTATTGTGACTAATAACTAAATTGTAAATGTTTTTTCTCACAATAATTGCAACACTAAAATTAGATAATGTGTCATGCCTAGTCCCGACCATATAAACAAATAACAATATATTGTTTTAATTCTTTGTGTCACGGTTTTTGTTCACATGTCTAGTCATTTATTCATTTAAGTCTTTATGAATAATTAATTATAGTAGAGATAAAGATAGAGCTTTAAGCCATGTATTTATGTCTAATCTAATTAGATGCAGCGATTTGTAGTTTTAATCGCTTTGCAAAGAAACATTTTATTGGCTACATATATTTCTGGTAAACATTGCACGTTTTGACTGCAGCAATAATCTTTTATAATTTGTGCAACTATAAACTGGTTGAAACATTTCCATCTGACATTTACTGATCCCTAAACTGATGTTCCGCACACTAATGCTTTATTTATTTGTTTAGAAAAACTGTTCAGTATGTGACAACAACAAAAACACAAGGCTTTTCCTAAATCCGGGATAGTCCAGAATAGTCCTTTCTGTCCATAATGAAAACAGAGCTCCTTCAGACTCCAGCATGACCAGTGTATGTGCTGATGCAGTTATGAGCTTTAAGCCATTCCTTGCGCCTTGTGCTGAAGCTTCTGTAAATGTTAAGATGCTGTTATGATAAGCCCCTTTTGATTGTGAATCTTTTAGCATTTTCATGCAGATAATATGAGCTGTACATTCAAAGGCTCACAATCTTTGTTTGGAAATATTTTCATAAACAAGTAGTAGCTTGAGGTGATTGAATGTTTTACTTCTCCTTTTCAGTGGTTTTAGACATAAAACTCAAGTCTCACTGACTCGATTTAAAAGGGAGCTATTTAGACAGCATTCATTTGCTTGGCAGACTGAGGGTGTTTCTTGTCATGTATCTATTATTCTATTCTATATGCATTCAATTATTAAGTCATTCTTTGTAATTTTAGCCAAGAGGTCTTAAAAAAGCATTTAAACAAGTCTAACTGGTTAAACAAAAGCGACATAGAGGCTCTTCCATTACAACAAAACCCAGCTCTGTTGCTAGTTAACTTTGCATTGGAAGCACTGTTTGTGTGTGTTGTATTAAAAGGCGAGCTTCCCTGTCTGTAATGAAGCAGATGATCTCTTGCAAGAGTTTTATATATGGACTTCAAAGGTCACTTAGTCTGAACTACTTGTACATTGTCTCTGTTAAACAGGCAGCCAGCCAATCCCAGAGCTCGCCAGCCGCCGCAGCATGAGACGTCGCCCCCAGAGCCCGAGGAGCCAGAGGAGATCCTGGGGTCTGACGATGAAGAGCAGGAAGACCCCAATGACTACTGCAAAGGTCAGCCTTCTTCTTAATGTCTTCATTTCTGGGATACGCTTAGTTATTCTGAATAGTGGTAAGTGAACCTAAAGGTGGGCAATATATAAAAATATACATAATAAATTGAATGTTGTTTTACAGACATAAATATTTTCTTGGACCCGCTTTAGCTTTACTTACAGCACGCATTCACTGTAGTTTCTGCCACAAAGTGCGGCGCGTAGACAGGAGCAGGGCTCTTTCATTCAGGTGTTTTGACTGATAATGTTAACGCGCACTAAAATAATTAATCACAATTAATGAGCCGATGTGTTAAATTGCCTAGCACTAAAATAACATAATATTTGATTATCATTGTCATATTTTAGAAGCAATCCCTTTGACTTAATCTGCTATCTTCTTCCTCTAGGTGGCTACCATCATGTGAAAGTAGGAGACCTTTACAATGGAAAATATCATGTAATTCGTAAATTGGGCTGGGGGCACTTCTCCACCGTTTGGCTGGCCTGGGACATCCAGTAAGAGCACCATTTCAGCGCTTACTCTTTTACACTCTGACTCTGATATGACTCTGCAGTGCTGATTGCTGTGTGTGTGCAGGGTGAAGAGGTTCGTTGCAATGAAGGTAGTAAAAAGCGCTGAACAATATACGGAAACGGCAGTGGATGAGATCAAATTACTCCGATCTGTAAGTGAAGCTTCGTCACATTCATTATGGAGGCATATGTTTCCAAGTTTACTACCAAGGACTACTTTTTATTTGTCTGTTTAGGTGAGAAACTCGGACCCTGATGATCCGAACCGGGACAAAGTTGTGCAGTTACTTGATGATTTCAAGATCTCTGGTGTTAATGGGACTCGTATCCTTTTATCGCGTCATATGAATTTATTTTCTTTTATCAGTCTATGTAAATTCAAGAAGTTTATATGTATTGTAAAGTAATTGATTTCATAAATCTAAAGCATGGAGCCTGTCTGTTTTTCCTGTGGTGTCTGAGCATTTGCACAAACAGGTGAAGTGTGTCAGGACGTCTGCTCTTGTGAGTCTCAGGCTTTGGCTGTTAGATCCACAAATACCTTAGGGAGAGATGTAGCTGTAACAAGACCCTCCTTAACACTCTTTTCATCTTCCTCTTTTATTAAATTTGCCTGGCAGTATCTAAAAGCCTTTTTGTGTGCTGGTTGTTATTCATTTATTTATTCTTTAACAGCTGTGATCCCCAGATGTGTGCATGGTCTTTGAAGTTTTGGGACATCATTTATTAAAGTGGATAATAAAGTCCAATTATCAAGGGCTGCCCTTGCCCTGTGTGAAGAGTATCATCCGTCAGGTAAGATGACACCAGTTTCACGCCTTTTGTGTTGTTCAGCTCAGACGCATGAGGCTGCAGTAGTTAACAAGAGCCAGATGTCCTGCGGCAGCAGTGTGTGGGAACCAGTTTGCTTCATAACTCTGCACAGGAGCAAAGTTTATTTGCTGTAAAAAGTTTAGGGGTTGTATTTTGCCCCCGAACTTGGCGTTAGCAGGAGTCTTTTCCAGGGGGCGGGATCAGGGCGTGACCTTCACGACGTTAACGATGGCGTAAAGAGGCTGGACTTGGCTGTTGGAGGCTGGAGTGGGATGGTGCCAGTCCATATATGGTGGTAGTTTTTGATCCGGTGACTGATAACTGCATTCAAAAGCACCACCTGTGTGGAAGATGTTTGCAGTCATGGCCTTATATCCAGGCAATGTTCCCAAAATTGAAAAACAAATAATAATGATAATGATAATTATGATGATGTTGCAAACTGGGACAGATACCCAAATGATTTATCCAGTTTCGCAAATAGAAGTTCCTCTCTGAGCTGAGCACATGAGTCTGCACGGTCCAGTCTGAGGTGGAGGTGTCCAGCAAAGAGCATTAAGAGCCAAGTACGTTCTCATTTGTGTTATTTATTAAGGTTATTATGATTTTGCTGGTGCATATGGGGACAGTAACACAACTCCAGTGCACTAGTTTTGAAGTTTATTAGTTAAGATTCTGGTCATTCATAGAATGCACCAGACCAGCCCTCAGCTTGCTTCTCTCCACCTCATATTTTGGCATAATCACACCTCTAATTTAGAATTCCACGCCCTGCACTGTCATCAATTGCGCTGACGCAATGTGTCAGGAAATGAGCTCCACAGCGCCCGAGTTAACTCTTATCTGTTGACTAATGTAAATGTAAATATTACATATAACACAATACGTTGATTAACATAATTTTCACATTGTGACGTTTCACTTTAGGTTCTGCAAGGCTTAGACTACTTGCACTCAAAGTGCCAGATCATTCACACAGACATAAAGCCAGAGAACATCCTCATGAACGTGGATGAGCCTTATGTGCGGAAACTGGCTGCTGAAGCCACCGAGTGGCAGAGATCAGGGGCCCCTCCTCCCTCCGGCTCAGCAAGTACGAACACACACATTTTAATTATTTCTTACAATTTACTTACATTTTGCTTTTGTTTTACAGTAAGCACAGCACCAGCACCAAAACAGGTGAGATGCACATTTTATTTGGCATTTTATATTTCAACGTTAAACTAACTTGGTTCCACTATTATTGTTTTTTTTCCCTAGGCTGTAAAAATGTCAAAAAACAAGAAGAAAAAGTTGAAAAAGAAACAGAAGAAGAAGGCAGAGCTGCTGGAGAAGTGTATTATGGACCTGGAGGAGATGGACAAGGCCATTGGACCACAAGAGGAGGAGGATTATGAGTATGAGGACCCACAGTCGCCCAAAGGCAGAGTGTGCGCCCCTTTAAGACGGCTGTCTTTTCAGGAAATAGGAGTAGAAGAAGACGAGGGTGGTGCGTCTAGAATTGTCTTTTCTTTTTTAAATGAAAACTGCTCTAATTCATATATTTTTGGTGATTTGTTTAGAATGCATTGTTAACACAGACCAACTGAGCACGGGACCAGACGAGCAGCAGGAGGTGAACTGTAACGGTCACGCAGAGGTGGAGCAGAGCCTCTGGAGGAGTGAAGACCAGCACAACGGAAATGCACAGCTGACAGAGAAATGTGCCAGTGGGGATGAGGCGCAGTGCGAGTCCCCAGTCTGTAATGGGGTGGACTATCCCGACTTGAAAGAGCTGGACTTAGACTGTGAAAGCCCTGAGGCCGACAGAGAAGATGGACCTCACAGACCCCCTTCTGATGGGCTGGAGGAGGGACAACTGGAGCGCAGCAATGGGCATGGCATTGAAGAGCGCTGCCGGCTTTACAGGACACAGGAAAGTGTCAACGATGGTCAGTATCAATGTAGACTAGGGCTGCAACAGTTTATTGACTATAAAAAATAATCAGTCGTATTTTGAAATCGTAATCATTATCTGGACTATACAGACTCTAATGCCCGATGTACTGACTGGGTGTCGTCCGAGACCCGTACTTGCAGATAGCTTGTTACACCTACTCCGGTCCACTGCAGTCCTTTTGTGATGAACGCCACGCAGATTCTTGTGTTTTTACACGAGAACACTGGTCAAATGACCAGTAATCTGCACCAGACTGCTGCGGTCTCTAGCACAGATAGACTTCTTGTAGATTCAATCCGCAGACCTGCACGGCTCCCGAACCCACGAACGCTGTGCCCGTTAGTCAGTGTAACAGGGTTACACTACACCCAGCACACAGACCAGAGTCTGTGTACACTGGGCGTCAAACATGCGGGGACATTTCCACGTCCCTATGAACATTGTTTAATCTGTTCTCACTGTCGCCCCTTGAGGCTACTGCTGTTGTGATTTTGGGCGTTACAAAAATAAATGGAATTTAATTTAAATGAAACGCATACAAAAATACTTTTGTATTACGGACAGCGGTATTATTAAATCAAAATGTCAAAAAATAATTAACAATTCCAGATTAACATAATTAATTCACTATTTGTGAATTATTTTTGATTATTTTCTGTCTAGAAGTTGCCACTCACCATATTTCGGCGTCCATTTGGTTAATCTAGTGTAGTTAAAAAGTCTAGTCTAGTTGACTAGTCTGCTACTAAATTAATCGGAGCCCTTATGCAGACAAAGTATGACATGCATAACGTGGGAAATGCAGGTAAAGGAATTAAGTTTTAGACTGGTTTGAAGCACGGCAGGTAGCAGACGTATACATTTGAGATGAAAGGTGCAATATTAAATGCTTCTTTACTCATTGTCCCTCTTGACTTTGTTTAGGTAAGCTGTCAGCGGGATCCCTGTTA
Source organism: Eucyclogobius newberryi (assembly GCF_026437365.1). Lineage (NCBI taxonomy): Eukaryota > Metazoa > Chordata > Actinopteri > Gobiiformes > Gobiidae > Eucyclogobius > Eucyclogobius newberryi. Next base: position 32,229,985 of record NW_027315801.1, on the reverse strand, counting down.
GTTAACCCTCTTGAGCCAGTCAACGCAGAAAAGATCAGGGTCAAGATTGCTGACTTGGGAAACGCTTGCTGGGTGGTGAGTTGCCTAATGACCTCTGGGTTTTCCCTGATTAAAGCCACGATTCAGCCAGTTCTCTCTTGTCTCCGTTTCAGAACAAGCACTTTACAGACGACATTCAAACCCGGCAGTACCGGTCGTTAGAGGTGCTTATCGGGGCTGGATATAGCACACCAGCCGATCTTTGGAGCACAGCCTGCATGGTGAGACATTTTATCAGAGCCTATAGAAATAAATATTCTTAGGCACTCGGGGACTGTATTTTCCGCAATGCATTTTATAGTGGCCAAGCAATGGGAGATTTAGAAATAAAAAGCAATACACCTGCCACCTTCAATGTATCACTCATGGGCATTGCATTAGAAGCATTTGCTGCCTGAAGCTAAATAAAAACAGTGCTTGTAGTGGTGAAGGGCTTTGAGTGTCATACTGTTAAAATCAGAGCCAAAACTCTGGTCTAGGGACAGAGAATAGAAATAAATGTGTTTTTTGTGAGTCTGAGAAGAATATTGGAGCACATTGTCAGAAAAGGAGTGTTCCCCCGTGATTTACGCCTATAGTTATACACAATTTTTTTTTTTTTTAATGAATTACTTTCACATGATTCAGGCTAGTATTTGGTATCAGTTGTACTTGGGGTTAAGCCCTTCAAGCAAGACAATTCAGCCACGTTTAGTACTCTAGTCACAGTGGTGCTGGATGCATCAAGAAGGACATTGTTTGTGAGGAAAAATAGCTTCAACATACAAAACCTTAACATTTTTATTTCAGCAAATGCGTGGATGAAACGCATGAGACACAGCATACAAACGTTACAGTGTTTTGTCTCTGACTGTTATTAACGCTAACATATTTATATAAAGCTCCAGAGACTTGACGGTGGCAGTGAGTTTTATTGGCGTACTTTTTTATGCAGACAGAGTAACTGCACTGTTAATGATGTTTATTTGTCTGTGTCTTTTCTCAGGCTTTTGAACTCGCCACAGGAGATTATCTTTTTGAACCACGATCTGGGGAAGATTACTCCCGGGATGAAGGTATTTGTGGGAATACATCTTAACACTTTATAACTCATTATTTTCTTACTATATACAGCATCTATACTTTTTTGTATACGTGATCTTATTAACAGTTAGTGCTGCTGTGTAAAGAGTTTGGTGTTTAATGGTCATATACTTTAATTTGCACTCAGAGCTTCACAGTTTGCATTGGCAGTTATGACCCTGACTAATGAGAAATATACTGAAGCCTATTATGGTGCATCTTCTTAAAACTTCATCATAATACATTTACATTACTATAAAGTTTGCATTTTGAACATTTTAGTACATGAAATATAAACTTGAGATGCACCTTTGTAGTTATTGTTAAACATGTTAATTATATCAGATTGTGATACTCCTGATTATTGTTATTGTAAATTACTGTTATGATCACGTTGCCTGACCAGCCAGTCCCTCCTACATTCTGTTCAAATGCAGAAGGTTTTGGAACCGGAACCTAGTCTTAAGTCGCCGTGCCGACACAAACAGTCCATGTGTTTCTCTGATTCATCCAGTTAATCCGCCTGTCAATCACACGTACCTGAAATTGGGGGGACAGAATATGATTCCAGACCCACATCTTTGTAAAGTATTGTTAAAGTGTGTGGTCTCGGCTGGCCCGGCAAATGATCACTTGATGTTGATTACTAGCATTCCTGTGTGTATTTCCATTTTAACATCTAAAATCACACACTTCTGAAGATGGGGCCATCACTCTCTTAATATTGCTTTAACGATCATCATTTTCATCCTACCTTGATTTGCTAAGCTTTTGCGAGTGAATGTTCAACCACACATCACATCACTAAGTCATATTCACTTGTTGATGTTTGGTCTCAACAGTTTCTCTAATTGGATTTCATACTAATCATTCTCATTTTACAAAGCGCTTTCCCCCAAAATATTTGACTGTTTTCTAATGATGCCAAACTTGGATGACTACAACATTGATTTTCATTCAGTTCATTTGACCAGTTTAGAGAATGGCCACAGTCTGTTGATCATGTTATTGATTATGGCTTCAGGGGGTGAAATTGTGTTCCTTGTCATTTGTTGCGTTTTGCATTCTTTCATGCTTATTCTTAAATGTCGGAGTCATAATTCTCATGTGCTTTAAGCTGCTTGAGTCTACCATCATCCATAATGCCTAATCCATTGTTCATGTTATACTCTGCTGTCCCTCGTCTCCTCCCTGTTCCCTCTCTTCTGTCACTCCTTCTCTGTTGTGCCTCATTTTCAGACCACCTTGCACTCATGATAGAGTTGCTGGGTAAAATCCCTCGCCACTATGCTCTGAATGGGAAATACTCACAGGAATACTTCAACAAGAGAGGTATGCAGCCCTTGGTCCGTGGTCCGTTCTGGGATTTGGGATGGCAACGCGAAACGGGAACAGTAAACTGTAATTAAAAGTGCCCTGTGTGCTGCACTGTCCCGTGTGCTGCACTGTCCCGTGTGCTGCACTGTCCCGTGTGCTGCACTGTCCCGTGTGCTGCACTGTCCCGTGTGCAGCACTGTCCCGTGTGCAGCACTGTCCCGTGTGCAGCACTGTCCCGTGTGCAGCACTGTCCCGCTGTCTCGTGTGCAGCACTGTCCCGTGTGCAGCACTGTCCCGTGTGCAGCACTGTCCCGTGTGCAGCACTGTCCCGTGTGCTGCACTGTCCCGTGTGCAGCCCTCCCTCTCGCCCAGAGCGGGCCCGGCCTGGGATCAGACTCTGTCTGACCTGTCTCTGTCTGTCTCCTTCACACTGTACAGACCACATAGCACTGATCATTGAGCTGCTGGGGGCTGTCCCACGCAAACTCATACTCACTGGAAAATATTCCAAGGACTTTTTCACCAAGAAAGGTAACAACCAAATGTCACAATTGTTAAGACTTAGTTATTTTTTTAATTGGAAACCGCTGTGCTTCTATTGATTCAGCACATTTATACCGTAGTTTTTATGTATGCATTAGCCTTCACCCTTGAATGTCTAGTTGCTTAATTACCAATTACTACCTTAATATACAAGACAAATATTCAAAATGTCATGTTTTTCTCAAAGGTTTTGTTCGTTTAGTTGCATTATTGAGGTAAGTTTAAGAAAATAGTTAATTACTTAAATAAATAAACTTTTAATAGTAATAAAGTTTGGTAGTGACCAGTTGAAACCATTATCTGACTATTTAATTAAATTCATTGTATTTAACGCCCAAAATCTCTACAGCAGTTGCCTCGAAGCGACAGATTAAAACAGATTAAAACATTTTCATATGAAATTGGCAAACGTCCCAGCATCCCCTGTCCAAAATTTAAGTGATAAACCCTATGTCAAAGTATTATTAGACACTCCACAAACATGAATTCTGTTGGGACCGTTATGCTGCTCGCTCACACATTCCGTTGCGTCGCTGCAGGTGAATTGAAACACATCACAAAGCTGAAGCCCTGGGGTTTGCTGGAGGTGCTGGTGGACAAATACGAGTGGCCGCGTGAGGAGGCAGAGAGCTTCACCGACTTCCTGCTGCCCATGCTGGAGCTGATCCCAGAGAAGAGAGCCACAGCAGCCGAGTGCCTGCGTCACCCCTGGCTCGCCCTCTAGTGGACGTACCCAGCCTTTGCACCTCCCCTTCCTAGTCTCCCTTACTCCTCTCCAGAGACACTGCAACAGATCACTTTTCCATTTATTGGCATATCAGACGAATATTTATTTCTTTACTTTTTTTGTTGTTATTTTGATACGTTCTTGAGCTATTGCCTCTGTGTACGTTTGCGTTGTATTTGTTCTTCCTCCGTGATGACGTCAGGAAGTAAGTGGTGGGTTATATTTCTTTGTGGTCAACTGCTGTGTTCCGGTAAACTGCCCTCGCCCGCCTAACCAAACCTGTTCTTGTTTTTGTTACACTCCTGCACTACAAACTAAAACAAATCAAGGATATAATGTAGCTTCTGTATCCCTTAAAAATGACTCATATGACTTAACTGTATAATTCATTAGTGCAGTATTCTTTTCAACTATATTTTATCTTATGCTACATCTGTAAGGTATCCATTTTGTATTTGTAAGTAGGGTTAGGATGTTGCACACTGGGCTGTGTTAGTTTCCACGGACATCTCTCTATTTTGGCTGAAAAAAGTGAATCTAGGTGAAATAGTTTGGACAGAACGGAGGTACAAGCTACGTCCATGCTAATGATTTCAGATCAAAATGCACTTATTGGGTGAAAGGTGACTGATATACACCCAAACACCAAAAAAAAACTTTGAAAGAGAAATCGGTTACAGGACTAAAATTGTTTTAATTTTGATCAATGCTTATTTTGCAGACAAACCCATGTGAGTGAAGCCTCCTTTTCACACAGATGTTGTTGGTTTGCAGTATGGCAAATGGTAATACTGCTCTTAAGATGACAAAGGCAGTAATACACAATAGTAATATCGTCTGGGAAATATTGGGAGGGCACGTTTGACTTTGTGATTAAGTTTCAGGCCAAAACGGTCAAACTTGAAATGTAGGTGAATGGAATATCTTAAAAGTCTGATTCTCAAACTGAGCATTTTTAGAAGAACTAGTTCAAACTCTTAGGCTCTCTCAGTCGATCAATGTGAAATCTATTTGACACTATTTGGAAGTTCATTAAAAATTGATAGTTATAGCATGGGTATGGCTGATTTATTGTAATCAGAGTTGTCCGTCATGGGAGGCTGGTTTTCTCATACTCACTTCAGGAACACAGAGAGAGATGCCAAGTTACAAAGCCCACTATAAGGAAAAAAGGTGAAAATAAAGTGTATATATGTGTACCAAAGAGTTTGCCTTTATGTATATGACAGTTCTGTACAGTTTTTAACAGATCTTCTAAGACCTTAGCTAAAGAGATTTAGCTGAGTAGCTGTGTTTTAATAAAGTATGGATGGATGTTTGAGTTGTATGTATGTTCAAAAATGTTTTTAACTTAGAGGGAAGCTGGGGCCTGAACTGAGCGGATAAAACTTAACAATGTACGTCTTATGTGAAAATCTTTAGGTCCTATCAAATGTACATCTGTGTCCAATAGCAGAGAGTAGAGTTTGTGTGAGATCTCAAAACTGTACAACACAAGCATACAATAAAATGTTCATACATGCAACAAGCGTCTCTTGTTACCGTTTTACTTTGTGCATTTGCGATACCTCGCAATATGATATAACTTAATAAAGGATATGTTATCAGTAGTAAATCCTTCAATATTTTCTATTTATTTTGGGCTTTTCAGGACACTCAGACATTTCACAGAACAAAAATAAGTCGTACAATAGTCGTACATTTGAACAATGTTAAGCAAGAATAAATGGGTCTTGAGATTTTTGTTGAAGGTGGAGGGTCCGGTGCAGTCTTGTAGTTTCTGAGGTAAATGTTCCAGAGGGTCAGGGCAGCAAGATTTAATAATAGAATGAACAATCCTATATAAATTCAGATGAAATAGTTGTTTTTGTATCATCCAAAGTTCATTTACCAGATGTAGAAATGTTTTAATTATATTTGAACTACAACTGCTTATCTTTAGTTTAGTTGTGGCTAGATTAAGTTCTTTACAAGCTGAGGGTCCTTTCACACCACCTGGTTTAGTCCCAGGATTAGTATCAGTTTAGTCTCTGTTTTGATCCCGTGGGATCCTTCTTTCATACACAACATTTAATAAAAAATCAGGGCCTATGTACATTTGTTGTACAAGGAACACATTTTTCTTAAATTCCGTTATAAATTTAACCAAAATTGTCAAACAAGGGAAAACATTGGCAATATTATCTTTTTCTTAAAAATATAATTACCTTTTTATACTATGTAAAACTATGTTTTATTGAAATGGGTAGTCTAATCTTCCATATACACTTAAAATCACCCCTAGAAAATATATGAATGTCCTAAAGATAAGATGGTAGTGAGTGGAGTGTTGAATTGATTGTAGTAGTTACAGTTTATGTACATCATTTCCAAAGTATTTAGTAATAGCCTCTTCCTTTGTCACTGCTTTCATCATTTTCCACTTCCAAGTTCCAAGATTTTGAAGGCACATTCATATTCAGTTATTTTCTGCAAAAGAAAGAAAAAATGCATGCAAAGTAATGAGTGTCATAATCCACACAGATCCTCCACTGCCTAAAATACTCCTGTTTGAAACAATCAGATTAATATGCAGTTTTATTAGAAGTCCCTTGGGCCATTTACACTGCTTTTATTCATTTAAAAGATTTTATGACAAAATATGTTTTTATTAATCTACTTGTCATTCAGTATGTTTCAGACTTGGGGGAATATATGCAAACCAGCATTATCTTTCCAAGTTCCAGGCACCTGATGTACTTAATATTCTGTCAGTTACCATCGTAAACAAACATTTTCTCTTCTCTGGGACGGCTGTGACTGTGTGTACTGTGTTGTACACTCTGTGTGGTCTATTATTTTGTGTCAACTACAACGACCGGTAGTATTTTCCACTCCAATCCATTTTGAATGGATTGGCCGAAAAGAAAGGAACAAATGACTTGGTCGAAGTCATGGGCTTTTCAATTTGTATTACCCCTCTAAGTTTCCAAAAAGTGCCATAGTATTCAGTTGACATTTCTGATGCTGCTATATTCATCCATCTATGCTTATGATTCCACTTGCTCTCACCTGCTCCCTCGATCTCGAAGTCGTCGGGCAGTAGCTTGTCCTGTCGGTTTCCCAGAGTGAAGGAGAGGAAAGCCAGGAGCATGGCGTCCAGGATGCAGATGATGGCCAGAATATAGGCCCAGCGCACGGTGCAGTTCCCCAGGGAGTATTTATCTGTCCTCTGACCACACATGCGCTTCACCTCCGGAGAGTCCCAGCCGTCGGGGTAGATCAGGCACCCCATCACCATTAGTACCCCTGCAGTGACGGCCACCATAAAGGAACAGTTATTTGTTATTAATGTAGGCTCAGGTGTTTTGTGTGCAAAATTAACTCTTTTCAATAAACAACTCATTTGATGCTATGCAGCCAGGTTTTAGATCTCATCACAGCACTGAGACTGTTCTTATATCGGTGACAAAGGACATACACCTAAAGATTGAGGCGGGAAAAGCCTCAGTCTTAAATCTGTTAGATCTGAATGCTGCTGATCATGCCATTCTTTACAAATACTAGATGACTGGGCATCACTGGCACTGCCCTAAATTAAAGTCTAATCTAGAAGACTTTCATAATTTTGGTGAAATTAATAGTTGTGTCTCAGACCACATGGCCTTGACCTGTGGGGTGCCCCAAGAGTCAATCCTGGGATCCCTTCTGTTCAATCTCTACATGCTGCCGTTAGGTCAATTGATACGCTGTGAAAATGTGTCCGATCACAATTATGCAGACGACACTCAGATCTATGTTTCACTGTCGGCAGGTGACTATGGACCAGTGGATTCACTCTGTCACTGCATCCAACAGATCAGTGTGTGGATGCCACTCCCCTCAAGCAGGAGGCTACGGTCCATCCAGACCAGTTTTTATTTAATGCATGCCTTATTTAATACATTTTGCTTCATTATTGTTCATTGTTGTATGTTGCACTGAATCCCCAAAGCAAGTTAAGGTCTGTGAATTTTGTTCACTGACATTGGCACAAAACCTTTTCTGATTCTGACCTGCCTTGACTTAAGCAGTGAGCACACATATTAAGGTTTGCTGTATAAATATAAATAAGAGATGTTGTGATGTCCAGGAATTTGTTTTAACAGGGAAAAGGCCTTTTGGTTGTGCTAACAAAGATGTCACACCTGATCCTGTGACATGTAACTGAATCCAGAGTCGGAGGTGTCACAGGTTGGACTGTAACCAGATCTTTGTTGGCTCCAACGGTGACGAACAACGATGCCTCGGGCTGAACAACTGCAGCACCTCACGGCAAAACACCTGGGTTTCCTTACCTGCCTGTTACCATGGAGACGCATTTAGAGTTACAAGTCTGTTCTAACATTTAATCCTTCAACTACTAGATTAACGGGTGTGTGCAGTAGTTTGGGAGCGGTCCTGCTGATGGACAGACTGTGCATACATCAAGGCCTGGTCCTAACCAGTTATTAAAATTTGATTCATGCTCTTAATTATCTTGGTAAAGACTTTTAAATCGTATTCTTTTTTATTATCCTATTATCATTGGCCCAAGGCCGGGTACTGTGTGTAAGTTAAGTTTCTAAAAATGTAATTAGTTTTTCTCTGCTCCTCTTGCATTACATTCCCTGAGCTTGATGCTTGTTGATTAAAAGGTGGCAAGGCGTGGCCCTGTCAAAAAACTCTAAAAACTAAACCAAACTACACACACAAGACCACAAGCTTACAAGTGTTCACCCAAGAAACAACTATTTATACTGAAATACTAAAAAGTGAATTGCATATTTGTTTATAAGATGTAAGAAAAAACTCATGGCCAATTCATTTTATGTTTTTTTCCTGCTGTTGTCCAGATACATTCTTATTTTCCCAATAAAATTAGTTGTAAAGTAATTATTAAGTACCTAAAAGCCAATAGCACTATTGCTAAGTCTCCACTACAATGATCAGCCATTACCATCAAAATGGTTATATCCCACTTAATAAATACATAAAATTAAACTTTTTTTAAGGGTTTTCATAGTGTGTAAACACACACCCACATGGTCACATTTATAGAGCGCTTTTCCACCGTCAAGGCACTCAAAGCGCTTTACATCAAGGAACCAGTCACCCATTCACACACACAATCACACACCAGTGTTCGCAGACACTGGGGGCGAGTTGGGTTAAATGTAGGTTTGTTTACCTTGCCCTTTGACCTACCTGAAGCCAGTTGCATCCACCCACAGATCTTGTACACATTTCCCGCGTTAAGGAAGAAGAACATGCTGAAGCCCACCATGGTGCCAACCTCGAGCAGCATGGAGGTCCCCACGAAGAACATGGCGGTCCTGAAGGCCGGTGACGGGATGGAGGCAAAGTCCAGCACGCTGCCTTTGCATATGAGCTCCGAGGTGAGTGCATTCCCGATGCAGTAATGAAACAGTCCAAAGTACCCAGCCTGCGGCGTGTTCACACTGTCTCCTATCCAATAGGGCTGTATGAAGACCACCACCTCGATGATGGCGAAGCAGATGGTGAAAACAGCCCACATCACGCCGATTGCACGCGCATTACGCACATAGTTAGTGTGGTAAATTTTAGCGGCTTCTTGCGCTGGCAGAAGGTCAGCCATTTCTCTACAAGGCTTCCTTTTTAACAACTACTGAAGGTATAAGCTCTGTGTTCACTGGGACTCGACTGAACTAAAGTGTGTCGCTGTGAGGAGTTCACACCTGTTGCATGTGACGGACTTACGGTTCAGCACCTCGGACAGCGCCCACTCACTAATTTATGACGCTGCTGCTCTTGTGTCACTCCAACAAAGACCCTTGTTTTCTGGCTGCACGGAAAGAATAAAGTTATTAGTATTATAAATAGAAAAATGTTATAAATATAGAAAATAGTTGATAGTATCAAAATAATTATTTTGGTATTTTCAGTCATTTACATGTCAGTGACTTTTCACAGCAAAACATACATTTTGTAGATTGCTGTGGACACTGCTTGAATCTTGTAGAACTTGGTCAATCCAGATGCCTCATAAGCGCCACTGCTGTGCCACCCTAGTGTGAAAGTAAAGTGCACATCCGCTGACAGTAAACATAGGCTTACTGGGATGGTGGCTAATGACTTAAGCTGTTGAAAAGCAAGGTCAAGATGAATGCCCTGCTCATTGCAAATACATACAAACATGATTTGATAAAACAGTAATGACATAGAATGGGCTTTTTGAACTACAAATGTTGGAAAATATTATACATTTTACAGCAAAGGGTTAGCAACATGCACTGGCCATTGGTGAAGTTTAGAGTGAGCCAGGTGGAGCAGCACCATGACATGGGTTAGGGTTAGTTTGTTAATATTTCTGTCTTACACCAGAAGTTGGGATCTTCTTGTGTGAAGAGATCTCATGTTCTGCTACTGCCATTTCCTCAACCACCAAAAACAAGTGGAATCTCATTTTTAGAGGGAGAACCCGCCCCGCTCCCCGCACTGGCCACGGCGCGCCGTGGACCATGTGAATTGAGTAAACAAACATGCGCAACAGGTGACATTATTTGGAGAATTCATAACTTCTACTGATAAATTTACCAAAGGATGTTCAGGGACTAAAGGTGAGCAGGGTCTCTCAAGCTACTATGGTTTTATCAACGCGTTAACATTTCATGTGAAGCCAGTCTTTCGTCTTTTCAGCTTCAACCCATTTTGAGAAGATCCCTAACTTTGAGCTGACTTTAAAGTTATCTGTAGACTGAAGAAGATAGCTTCCTTAATGTGGAAATCACTGACAGTTACATTTCAGTTTTGACTTTGTTTAAACTGTCTTTCACTTTTAAAAAGATCCTTTTAGATCAGTCTCAGCTATCACTGCACTCCCTGAGGCCCATTGACCACCGAGATTGACAGCTCACTGCTTTGTTGCCTGTCTTTTAAGATGTTTGCTTTTTTATTACTATTTTACAAAATATAGTATGCTATTTTATTAAAGACAGCCTCTGCTATATGTCACATTCTTGTTTGTGCGCAGCTGATATATGATTATATGATTAAATGCGTCACATTAGTGGCTAATTACCACCACCAAGGTTGTTCCCAAACAGTGGTGATGGTTATTCATGTTTTAAAGTTCTGGCGATCTTGTTTACACAAAGCTAAATTGTAATTTAGTCCATGTTATAGTCTTTTTGGTACTCAGAATCCCACAATAGTGACAGTAGTAGTTATAATTAACTAACTAACAATAGTTAGTTTTTAGGGACACTTACACTTTTGAAACCAAGAAGGCAAGGTTAATTAAAGGAACAAATGTTACCCCTCAATTCACTAGCAAGGACCACAACCCGGCTACGATGCAAAGTGTTCATTGGTTTACAAGATTCTTCTGGTGATGAGGGCTGAAGGCTCCCGGGCCTCGATACCTCCATTTAGAGATGAATTAGAATATTTACAATGATTAAAAGAGGGTTGGAGGGAGGGGCACAAAAATCATGAACACCGATGTGATTTGGATGCTTAAATAGTGTAGCCGCTGGAAGGGGCGTGAAAGGGGTGTGGTCCTACTCCCGAACTTAAGATAACTAACTTATCTTCATTTAAAGTAAGTCCACTTAGCCCAAATTCACAGATTGTTTCAACTATGAGATCCTAAATGCTTTTAGGTCTTCACCAGAATCCTCCAGAGCCTTTTTATATAATCTACCATTGTTGCATTGAGGATTAAGACTCTGTTTTGGAAATTCTGTAGAATTGACCCATTTTACTGATGTTAAGTTTAGCATCCGAGCTACTTACATTGGCTTCTGCATATGGCTTTGATGACACATTAGCTCATCTTAACACTATGATTATGACCCTTTGGTGTAAGTGTTGGGAACAAAAATGTGTTATTTTTGAAGTGAAAAGCTAAATATGCAGTGCGTGTCCAATCATCCACGGCAGCTGCTCTGTGATGTGTGCCACTGAACACAAATGGCAAGGCAAGTTTATTTGTGGAGCACATTTCGTACTCAGGGCAATCCAAAGTGTTTTAAAGAACAGGAAATAAATGCATTAAAATAATAAAGACATGGCAGAAATCACGAGACACTTTAAGGCATTAAAGAAGAGTCTAACAAACTCCTTGTCAATGCACAGCTAAACAAAACTGACTCTAGCCTAGATTTGAACATTACCCGTCTCACGTCTTCAGGAAGACTGTTCCAGATTTTAGCTGCATAAAACTGATTATGATTCCCAGCAGATTACCCATGTTTAGTCCTGACTCTGGGCACCAGCAGGAGGCCGGTCTCTGAGGACACCAGGGACCGAGATGTTTCAAATGACACTAACATGTCTGAGATGTACTTTGGTGCTAGGCCATGGAGAGACTTGTACACGAGCAAAGCTGCTTTGAAGTCTATTCTCTGAGCCACAGGAGCCAGTGCAGAGACCTGAGAACAGGACTAATGTGATGGTACTTCCTGGTTCTAGTTAGGACCCGAGCAGCAACATTCTGGATACAAACACACGGATAAGTCTCTCCAAATCTGGTTTGGACACTATATTTTTTTATTTTGGCAATGTTTTTTGTAGATAAAAAGTAAAAGCTAAAATATTGTAAAAAGGAAAAGCTAAAATATTGTAAAAAGTTGCTGATTGATTTAATGTGGCTGTGAAGTCTGAGTCCACTATTACCCCCAGATTTTTAACGTGGTTTGTAGGTTTTAGTGCGAGACTCTGGAGGTGACGCTAACACTTCTCTTTGTTTCTGTGGGACAAAGACGGTGATTTCAGTCTTGTCTGAGTTCAGCTGGAGAAAGTTGTTTTGCATCCACAAACTGATCTGTTGGATGCAGTGACAGAGTGAATCCACTGGTCCATATTCACCTGCCGACAGTGAAACATAGATCTGAGTGTCGTCTGCATCATTGTGATAGGACACATTTTCGTTGCGTATTAACTGACCTAACGGCAGCATGTAGAGGTTGAACAGAAGGGGACCCAGGACTGACCCTTGGGGCACCCCACAGGTCAAGGCCATGTGGTCCGAGACAAAACTATTAATTTCACCAAAATTATGAGTGTCTTCTAGATTAGACTTTAAGTAATTTAGGGCAGTGCCAGTGATGCCCACCCAGTCCTCTAGTCTCTGTAGGAGGATCCCATGATCGACAGCACTCAGATCTAACAGAATTAAGACTAAGGCTTTGCCAGTGTCAGTGTTCAGGCTGATGTCATTTGTCACCTTGACAAGAGCAGTCTCAGTGCTGTGGTGAGGTCTAAAAAAACTGAAAAACACAAAATTAGTTGTTTTATTAAGAGGAAATTGGTAAACAACCTTTTCAAGGACTTTGCTCCCAAATGCCGGATTAGAGATGGGCCAGTAATGACTCAGGACTGCAGCATCAAGACTGCTCTTCTTTAGGAGAGGCTTTGTGACCGCAGTTTTCAAAGACATTGGGAATGTTCCAGATTGAAGCGACATGTTAACTATGTGAGTGAGTTGTGCTAACTAACTGTTCAGCACAGACTTTAGAAATCAGGTGGGTAACACATAGAGGCAGCTGTAGATGAAGTCAGACGGTGATGGTCTCCTGGACAGTTTTGTCAGTTAAAGGTGCAAAGTGAGTCAGCTCTAAGTGTCTAGGTGGTTTTAGGGTTATTTTTTGTGTTGTGGAATGCATAGCATTTCTATTGCCCTTAACTTTGACATTAAAGAATAATGCAAACTCATTACACTTGGATGTGGGAATAAGTTCTAACGGAAGCTGAGCTGGAGGGTTTGTTCATCTGTTCACTGTGGCAAACTGCATCTTCCAATTATTTCAGAAACATATCATATATATATATGAGGTTGTACATGTACAACTTTTCTTTGTAAATCAGTGCAGGCCGTTCCCCTTTCCATTGCAAATATAGCACTTATTGCTTTCCCCTAATTTATCTGCAGCAGTGGACTTGTGGTCCAAACAGCAGAATTAAACATTTGGCAAAAACAAGCGAATACAATTTGCAGCCGGCCAATTTTCTCATTAAGGGAGGGTTTTATTGTGTGCCTGCTTTTAATATTAATGTTTCTTGCTAGTTGTTACTGTGAGTGATGTGCTTTGTAAAGTCTAGTATACAGTATAGTCAGTTCTATAGATCAAGGTTGGATGTATTGTGCCTTAAGGGACATTTTCATCTCATCTATCAATTCCTCTGGGTCGGCCTGTCAAGAGTAGGTGGCGACCGCACTGCAGGGCCAGAGATGCTTCTCCAGATGTTTAATCAGTTTCTACAGTTATTTAAGCGAGTAAGCAGAGACTTACCATTCAAAAGAGAAATAGAGCAACAGTTATTACCGTTTTATGTGTTCCTCCTAGGCCAGTCACTATAACTACTAATGACTAACGATAACTAACTAATTACTTATTATTCAATAAATACAACAATAATTCTGGTGCTCAGTGTTCATAATTTTTACATTTTCTTTGCACTAGTGGGATGTTACTGCTTTTATTTTGATGTAGTACAATAATATCTGAGTTCTAAAGAGTCGAATAGGTAACATATTTTTTATTTTAAGATTTTTTTGCCCAGAGGCTTTATTAGGGAGGACAGGGGAGCGTGAAATGGGGATGAGAGAGAAGTAAAATTGTCATGTAGATGGGATTCGAACTCACGACTAAAGAAAAACATTGCCTAAAGTAAAACAGTGCCCCAGGGCAGCTGTGGCTACACTAGTAACCAAATCCTCCGCCATTAGCTACTTGTCTCTTTCCCATTCCAAATGAATATCAGAAAGTAATCAAGCTATTTATTTTTACATTTCATTCGATTGTTTTGTTATTACTATTCATCACTGTTGGTTCCTACTGGATTTGTTATAAAGGGACTATAACTGGAATCTGTACTTTCACCACCAGATGTCTTGAACAGCTTTACATACATCACTTTTTGATGCTCTGTGCTTCAGGTATAAACAGCAGAATTAAACATTTACCGAAACACATATAATCCAATTTGCCACAGGCCAATTTCCTCATTCAGGGGGAACTTTAGTGCTATTACAAGCCACTTAGGCTGTAATAGCTTGCTCTTGACTAGTTGTCAATTTGAAGTGTTGCTGACGGTTCCTGTTGACAGAGGGCAGCGGACAGAGCACACCACCATCTGGGCTTCTCCATTTCCAAGTCCAAGTGTCTGTAACGAGCAGCTCTGAGGTGCCTTTTCATGTGTGGAGAAGAGTCGTCAGGCGTGAGTGCTTCTGTGTGTGTCTGTGTTCTCCAGGGGATCCCTGGGAGCCTTGTGTAGTTGCTCCACAGTCGCAATCAGCTGCCAGCGGGGGGAGGCAAAGAGGAGAGGACACCCCATCACGGCACTAATCAAACCCAAGTGTGAAAGGGAGTGGGTGAGATGTGTTTGAATGCTTCTATAATGAGCATATAGTCCATGGTTCATACAACAATGTGTGATGAGAAGCTTGAGTGTTGCCTTTATGAGCTGAGAAAAACAACAGTAGCGCTATAAAAACAACCTTCATGAGATAGTTTGTTTTGTGTGTTTACTGCTGCTTTCCATACCGGAATAATGAGAGTTGTGTTGAAATGACTCAAATTCACTGCCTCAAGAATCTGCACGAAACCTTTGTCTAATCCTTTTGAGGATTTGCTAACGTTACGCAGCACTCAATACTAATAATTGTGATGTTTTTGGTTGAAGTAGCAGGTCGCAATGCCAACACAAATTTAATCAAGTTACCCTGCAATGCCAGTAAAACAGACAAAATCCAATTGACCATATTCTGACTTTTTATTGATATTGTGAATTTATTGTGATTAAAGTGATTCTCTGGCCATGTTGGCCATTAGTTTATGTGTTTAACTTAAGTGCAAACACTCTTTCGTGTCTTAACCAGTTATTTTGTTAAATAGGAAGGGTCTGGTGAAGCATGGACACACAGGATGTCCCTCATTCATCCTGAATTGCATATGTAGACAGAGAAGGTGAGTATGAGATTTGATCAATGCATGCAGAGCTTAAACATACGAGAAACATGTTTATTTATTAGTGGCATTATATTTGTGTGTCCCAAATGTATGCAGGGACCGACTCAAGCCCCCAGTCCAATGAAGAAGCAGATTATCACCTGTTTGCAGAGGAAGGATATGTTTTTGATTTGCATATATCATAAGAGAGTGATTGTCTAACTGTTGTATGGGACCATGGCTACCACTGAACAAGCTGCTCCTGGACTAAATTATCTGATATAAAATAGCTGATAAAAAAATAAAAAGTTGTAAACTTTCATATAAGGGTATGAGGAGATATTTCTACAATTTTGTAATTAATTCACATTTGTCTGATGATTCAACCTCAGTATGTTTAAAGGCATGTTTTAACACATTTGTTAGTTTAACATCTGCACATGTTGGGACATATATTGGGATACTATTGCGATAGGTGGTACTTGGTGTGAAATATTTTAGAATACCTGATATAGGACTGAGCTTTATGACCCACATGGGGAGGACATCAACACCATCACAGAGTGCATCACGGACTACATCAACTTCTGTTTTGAGAACATTGTTCCCTCCCGGATGGTGCGGTGTTTTCCAAACAACAAGCCATGGATTAACCGTGAACTGAAGGCTCTGCTGAAGGAGAAGAAGAGAGCCTTCAGGTCAGGGAACAAGGAGGAGCTGAGGACTGTGCAGAAGGAGCTGAGGAGGAAGATCAGGCAGGCTGAGGCCGGCTACAAGAGGAGGATGGAGGAGCAGCTGCAGCAAAAGAATATTCAGGGAGTGTGGAGGAGCCTGAAAACCATCTCGGGCTTCAAAATCCCCCCTGCCCAGACAGAGGGGGATCTACAGTGGGTGAATGATTTAAATGCTCACTTCTTGAGGTTTGATCGGTCACCCGCCCCTCCCCCTGCACAGCTGCATGCTCCCTCTTCCACAGCTGGACAATGCCCTGCATCTGTTCCTCTTCGCTTATCTGCCCCGGACCATCAGCTCCCCACTTCGCCTGGACTCACCCATCCCCCCAGCACACGGTTCCCCTGCCAACCACTGACTGTCACAGCAGCACAGGTGAGGAGTGAGCTGAAGAGGATTAAAGTGAGGAAGGCAGCAGGACCTGATGGCATCAGCCCCAGGCTCCTTAAGTCCTGCGCAGATGAACTGTGTGGAGTTATGGAGCATGTCTTCAACATGAGCCTGAAGCTGAGGGTGGTACCACAGGTCTGGAAGACCTCCTGTCTGGTACCTGTGCCTAAGACACCGCGCCCCAAAGACCTCAACAGCTTCAGGCCAGTGGCTCTCACGTCCCACCTGATGAAGACACTGGAGCGGCTAGTCCTGGACCACCTCCGCTCCACCGTGAGCTCAGCCATGGACCCGCTGCAGTTTGCATATCGGTCTGGCATCGGAGTGGAGGACGCCGTCATCTCCCTGCTGCACCGCTCTCTCTCTCACCTGGAAAAGCCTGGCAGCTCTGTGAGGATTCTGTTCTTCGATCTTTCCAGCGCCTTCAACACCATCCAGCCGCTGCTCCTGAGGGACAAGCTGGAGACGGCTGGTGTGGAGTATGAGCTGGCAGAGTGGATCCTGGACTACCTCACAGACCGACCCCAGTTTGTGAGAGCCCGGAACTGTGTGTCTGACACTCGGACCTGCAGTGTGGGGGCGCCCCAGGGCACTGTCCTCGCGCCCTTTCTCTTCACCCTTTACACTGCAGACTTCAGACATGACACGGACAGCTGTGTCCTGCAGAAGTTCTCTGACGACTCTGCCATCATCGGACTCATCACGGACGACGATGATGCGGAGCACAGGGGACTGGAGCAGGACTTTGTGGACTGGTGTCAGCGGAACCACCTCCTCATCAACGCGGGGAAGACCAAGGAGATGGTGGTGGATTTCCGCAGACGCCACCCCACTGCCCCCTCACCAGTGAACATCCAGGGACGGGACATTGAGAGAGTGGACTCATACAAGTAACTGGGTGTTCATCTGAACCACAAGCTGGACTGGACTCATAACACAGACGCACTGTACAGGAAGAGCCAGAGTCGGCTCTACCTCCTGAGGAGACTCAGGTCTTTTGGAGTGACAGGGCCACTCCTGAAGACCTTCTACGACTCTGTGGTGGCATCAGCCCTCCTGTATGGTGTGGCCTGCTGGAGCAGCAGCATCACAGAGAGGGAGAGGAAGAGGCTGGACAGAGTCATCAAGAAGTCCAGCTCCGTCCTGGGCTGTGCTCTGGACTCGGTGCAGGAGGTGGAGGACAGGAGGGTCCTGGCTAGATTCACATCTATGCTGGACCATGAGTGTCACCCCCTGCAGGACACTCTCTCCGCTCTGGAGAGCAGCTTCAGCGAGAGACTGATCCACCCTCGATGTGTGAAGGAAAGGTTCCGTAGGTCTTTCCTTCCTGCTGCTGTCAGACTTTATAACAAAAACTGTTAGTACTGAACACTCGCAATACTGACCTAACCTAATACTGATGTGCAATTCTGTCATATGTGCAATTGCTGTTGGAATTCATGTGCAATTCATGTGCAATTGCTGTGAAATTCATGTGCAATCTATGTACTGTCGGGATCACATGCAATGGTATTTATTTATTTGTCTATGGGAGTTTTTATTTATTTATAGGAGATCTTCTACTGAAAGTGTTTTTCAGACTTCCTATAAGTGATCTGTTCTTCTGTATCTACCTCTGTATCTACCTGCGTTGCACCAATGAAATTTCCCCATGTGGGACAATAAAGGAATATCTTATCTTATAGGGTATACAGTATATGAATACAGGTTATTATCTTCAAAAATCCATCGTTTAATGCAGATGTCTTTCTTCAGCCTTAGGGAAGTCCTAAAGTGCTCATGTCCTGGATTTAATCAGGTCACATTAACATAACCCCTTTAACTCCACAGTGATGCTACATGTACTCAGCTGTCATGGGGAAGATCAAATCTGATCTGAAAAATGGAGGTGAACTGCTTTTCCCCTTTCCCTGCACCTGAAGGAACCACACCAGAATATAAATGGGGAAATGCATATATTTATCTTGTGAACAGACTTTTCTGCAGTGGAGGCAAATTCAGTCTCTTTATTCAATATTCTGGGCCTGTAGTGAATACTTTTATTTTCTAAGAATATTTGTAAAATGGTAAATACAAGCTAAAATAGGTAACAAAACAGTGAATGAAATGTTTATGTTATGTTTATGTCATGTTTATGTTCAAGAAATTCATATTGAAATTCATATTTATTTGTTACTAATGAAAAAAAAAATCAACCAATTGTGGCAGCTACAAGAGGGATTTTTATTTATTCATTTTCAACCACTTGTTCCCGTTGGGGTCGCGGGTGACTGGAGCCTATCCCAGTGACAATGGGCCTTAGGCATTAACGCCACCCCCGGACTTTCACCAGGAAAATACTAAGTAACATTGGTTCCCCAAGGCACACAGGTAAGCATACCAAACACCGAGCCAGGTTCCAAGTTACAGAACATTTTATTTTATAGTTTAAAAAATACTACACATTTTAATCTAATTGCTATACGAGTTAAAATGTTGGATCAAACACGCCTTTGTGCGTTCTCTTTCCACTCCCTTCAGGCCAGACTGGGTGCAGGACAGCATGCAAACAGCCACATTTAAAGGAATTCATGCATGTGGTCCACGGTGTGAGGCCAAACAAAAGGCAGCGTTCAGGCAGACGACCTGTGAAGGGACCAGGAGGCACAACCCACACTGCTCAGGCTGCTGAGGTCAGCTGAGAGCAAGCTACAATAAAACAATCTTTCCTTAACATTTGCTTTGGGACTGGAAGTTACAACAATTTGAAATAAATTAACCTTTTCATGAATATGAATGGACCACGGCGTATATGGCTCGCTGGAGGCAGCGTACTGCCCGAGCAATGCAACTGCAAAATAACACACAGGCCTGAAACCGGCGAATTGATGAATGAAGCCGAGGCGACAGACGGGACGTTACCTGAGGCTGCAGAGAGACCCCCCAGCAGAGTAAGAGCTGTAAGGATCAGCAAGTTAATGGGCTGTGGTGCCGAGCAGGTGGCCAGACAACGGCACTGGAAGGAACAAAGTTCTGTAAGAGTTTGGATACTAAAGAGTTCAATTTGGAACACAAGGTCTACCTGGAGCACAATAACGAGTGGACAGCACTAGGACCGGAAATGTGTGTCACAAAAGAGAGTGCAACAAGAAAGGGAGAGCTTATAAAGTCCACATGTCCACAGGCTTCAATCACAGACTTACCATTTGAGGAAAAAACATATGATCTTTTTTTCCGGATGCAGCCAAAGCAGTTTTGAAAGTCCAAATTATTCCCGTTGTCCAGGGCCGGCCCAGCCTACAAGTGAACTAAGCAGCCGCGTAGGGCCCCGAGGCGTTAAGAGGGCCCCCAATCTGGCAACCCGTCTTATGCGAAGTGCAAGCGCAGAGTGCGCCACTAGTGTAGTAGCGCGGCAGCGCACACAGCGGTAACATATAACGCACAAACCGCATTTATTTGTAATGACAATCTGGCAACCAAGACACCAAACCTGCGCTGATTGGGCAACTTCAATGTGCGCGAGCAGAACAAGAGCAAAACATAAACACAACAAACGAAAGAAGAAACTTCTTGACAATGTAAAGAAACTGCAAACTCAACAACACTCTCCAGGTATTGAACTTCTCTTACAAAGAGACGGTTAATGCTGCTGTTTGAAACAACACGATTCTGTCACGTTAGTTCGTTCAGGCTGGCGGCGACGAGAGCTCTGCACCGCGCATAATATGTCTGAATGAAAGATAATAAGCTTCACATTTACACCAGCCCGGTAGTGTTAGCTGCAGGTGAGGCCGGTGAGGCAGCGTCTATGCCCCGGTCACTAAGAGGCGGAGATCCGGTTCGGACGAGCGCCGTCTCGTCCAGAACCTCTGACGTGAAACTTTGGAGTGAACAGTGTGCTGCCCCTGTCCCGGGCCCCTGTCCCGGGCCCCTGTGCAGCCTCAGTTAGAGATGAGCGTTTGAGTTTGCGTCCCCTCTCTCTCACATCACCATGTGTGAGATCAATCGTGACTCGTGATGTCTGTTTTACTTTGACTTCTTTACGTGGAATGAGAGGAACGTAAAGGTTTATGCACGTAAGGTCCATCAGCCAATCACATCGCAGCATTGTTTCATGCTGGAGTCCAGTGTGTCATGTTCTGATCAGAACAAACTTTTATATTGTTATTAACTTTTAATCCTCTCCTTGAACCGACACCTTAACGTGGTGGAGGGGTTTGAGTGCCCGAATGATCCCGGGAGCTATGTTGTCCGGGGCTTCATGCCCCTGGTAGGGTCTCCCAAGGCAAACAGGTCCTAGGTGACGGGTCAGACAAAGATCGGTTCAGAAGCCCTCTATGATGACAACACGAACAAGGCAGTTTACGTCGCCCGGATCGGCGTCACCGGGGCCCCATCCTGGAGCCAGGCCTGGGATGGGTGCTCCATGGCGAGCGCCTGGTGGCTGGGTCTTACCCCACGGGGCCCGGCCGGGCACAGCCCGAAAGAGCGACGTGGGGCCGCCCTCCCGTGGGCCCACCACCCGCAGGAGGATCCATAAGGGGCCGGTGCAGAGA
This sequence comes from Eucyclogobius newberryi, assembly GCF_026437365.1. Lineage (NCBI taxonomy): Eukaryota > Metazoa > Chordata > Actinopteri > Gobiiformes > Gobiidae > Eucyclogobius > Eucyclogobius newberryi. The sequence goes on along the minus strand of NW_027315801.1, from coordinate 32,208,707 downwards.
GATCTGGGCGGCAGTCGACGGCAGGGGCCTCGGCGACCAGATCTCCAGACACAGAGACTAACTCTGGGGACATGGAATGTCACCTCGCTGGGGGGGAAAGAGCCTGAGCTTGTGCGGGAGGTTGAGCGATAACGACTAGATATAGTCGGCCTCACCTCCACGCACAGTTTGGGCTCTGGAACCCATCTCCTCGAGAGGGGCTGGACGCTCCACTTCTCTGGTGTTGCCCGCGGGGAGAGGCGGCGGGCTGGTGTGTGCTTGCTGATAGCCCCTCAGCTCAGCCGCCACGTGTTGGAGTTTACCCCGGTGAACGAGAGGGTCGCGTCCCTCCGCCTTCGGGTGGGGGACAGGTCTCTGTTGTGGCGGCCTACGGGCCGAACAGCAGTGCAGAGTACCCGGCCTTCTTGGAGTCCTCGGGAGGGGTACTGGACAGTGCACCGACCGGGGACTCCGTTGTTCTACTGGGGGACTTCAACGCCCACGTGGGCAATGACAGTGACACCTGGAGAGGGGTGATCTGGAAGAACGGCTTCCCCGATCTGAACCCGAGTGGTGTTCAGTTATTGGACTTCTGTGCTAGCCACGGATTGTCCATAACGAACACCATGTTCAAGCACAAGGGTGTTCATCAGTGCACATGGCACCAGGACACCCTAGGCCAGAGGTCAATGATCGACTTTGTTGTCGTGTCATCAGACCTCCGGCCGCGTGTCTTGGACACTCGGGTGAAGAGAGGGGCAGAGTTGTCAACCGATCACCACCTGGTGGTGAGTTGGATCCGCTGGCAGAGGAGGAAGCCGGACAGACTTGGCAGACCCAAGCGCATTGTGAGGGTCTGTTGGGAACGTCTAGTGGAGCCGTCTGTCAGTAGGATATTCAACTCGCACCTCCGGGAGAGCTTCTCCCATGTCCCGGGGGAGGCTGGGGACATTGAGTCCGAGTGGACCATGTTCTCCGCCTCCATTGTTGATACGGCTGCTCGGAGCTGTGGTCACAAGGTCTCCGGTGCCTGTCGTGGCGGCAAACCCCGAACCCGGTGGTGGACACCGGAAGTAAGGGATGCCGTCAGACTGAAGAAGGAGGCCTATCAGGCCACTCTGGCTTGTAGGTCGCCGGAGGTCATCGACGGGTATCGGCAGGCCAAGCGAGCCGCGGCTCGTGCTGTCGCAGAGGCAAAAACCCGGGCCTGGGAGGAGTTCGGGGAGGCCATAGAGGAGGACTTTCGGTCGGCACCAAAGAAATTCTGGCAAACCGTCCGGCGCCTCAGGAGGGGGAAGCAGTGTCTCATTAACACCATTTACGGTGCGGGTGGAGGCCTGCTGACCTCGACTGGGGATGTCGTCGGACGGTGGAAGGAATACTTTAAGGATCTCCTTAATCCCTCAGTCATGTCTTCCGAAAAGGAAGTAGAGACCGGGGACTCAGAGGCTGGCTCATCCATCACCCAAGCTGAAGTCACTGAGGTTGTTCGCAAACTCCTCGGTGGCAGGGCTCCGGGGGTGGATGAGATACGCCCTGAGTACCTAAAGTATCTGGATGTTGTAGGACTGTCTTGGTTGACACGTCCCTGCAACATCGCGTGGCGTTCGGGGACCGTGCCTCTAGACTGGCAGACCGGGGTGGTGGTCCCTCTGTTCAAGAAGGGGGACCGGAGGGTGTGTTCCAACTACAGAGGGATCACACTCCTCAGCCTCCCGGGTAAGGTCTATTCCAAGGTACTGGAGAGGAGAATCCGACCGATAGTCGAACCTCGGACCGCCCTTTGTCAACGGTTCTGTTCATAATTTTTATGGACAGAATTTCTAGGCGCAGTCAGGGGTCGGAGGGTGTCCGGTTTGGAGACCACAGGATCTCATCTCTGCTGTTTGCAGACGATGCTGTCCTGATGGCTCCATCAAACCCGGACCTGCAACATGCACTGGGACGGTTTGCAGACGAGTGTGAAGCGGCTGGGATGAGAATCAGCACCTCCAAATCTGAGGCCATGGTTCTCGACCGGAAAAAGGTGGCTTGCCGTCTTCAGGTGGGTGGGGAGTCCTTGCCCCAAGTGGAGGAGTTCAAGTATCTCGGGGTCTTGTTCACGAGTGAGGGAAGGATGGAGCGTGAAATCGACAGGCGGATCGGTGCAGCGGCTGCAGTGATGCAGTCGCTGCATCGGACTGTTGTGGTGAAGAGGGAGCTGAGCCGAAAGGCAAAGCTCTCTATTTACCGGTCGGTCTACGTTCCTACCCTCACCTATGGTCATGAGCTTTGGGTAGTGACCGAAAGAACAAGATCGCGGATACAAGCGGTCGAAATGAGTTTCCTCCGCCGTGTGGCTGGGCGCTCCCTTAGAGATAAGGTGAGGAGCTCGGCCACACGGGGGGAGCTCGGAGTAGAGCCGCTGCTCCTCCACGTCGAGAGGAGCCAGCTGAGGTGGCTCGGGCATCTGTTCCGGATGCCTCCTGGCCGCCTCCCTCGGGAGGTGTTTCAGGCATGTCCCACTGGGAAGAGGCCCCGGGGAAGACCCAGGACACGCTGGAGAGACTATGTCTCTCGGCTGGCCTGGGAACGCCTCGGGATCCCCCCGGAGGAGTTAGAGGAAGTGTCTGGGGAGAAGGAAGTCTGGGAGTCCCTGCTCAGACTGCTGCCCCCGCGACCCAGCCCCGGATAAAGCGGCAGAAGATGGATGGATGGATGGATTAACTTTTAATAGAGCAATAAAACATTTCAATATATTTAAAAAGCATCATTAGACTATTTGTTACAAATTATAATAAATTGATAGTGAAAAATAACCAGACATATTAAAATGACATCTGTTATAGAATAATACTATATATTTTTATATAAAAGTGGCAAAGTTGCAGAAACGCAGTCGCTTCACAATAGCTAGGTTTGGACCTTCACTTCTAGTTCTGTTCATTCTCTGGGAATTAACATTTTTGCACTGTGTAGCTTCATGAGTGTTAAGCAATGCTTATGCCATTTGTTTAATTTAATATCACTTGTTTTGTCACTTTAGCAAGAAGGAACAGTTGGGAGCAGTAAAAGATAAATTAGTAAGGATAACTATTACTTTTACATTTTTAGTTAAAATGAATCAATTTGACAATAAGTATTTTTCATAGCCAATATTGTATTGAGTAATTAAGTACACTAATGTATTAATAACTGGCTTTAGTCATTTTCTCCTGGCACAGTTTCATCACATCATCATTTTATAGCATTACAACCTCAAAAGGTCAATAATTTTCAGGACAATCTGTTGGAGCCTTAACACGGAAAGAATACAAATCCTCAAATGCTATAAGAATATGAAATAAGTATAATAAATATTTTTTATTTATCTTTTTTAGAGATTAGCTATTTAAGGAGATAAAGAAAATGAAACAAAATATTTTCTGGATCCTCTCAATTTGACTGAAGAGCAAAAAAAAAAAAAAATGTTTTATTCCTTATCGCCGACGCCCAGCCCTGCTGACTGTTAAGTAAGCCTCAACCTTGTAAAGTAACATCTGATCTAGTATAAGTAACAAACAATGGTGTACTTCTCATGCAGGGGTTTTCAAATGCGCCCCACGAGCATCGAGCACAGTCTGACAGCTGCATTGTTGCTGTTTTGAAGAGAAATCCCCTCTCTCAGTGTCACTGGAGCAGATATTAATGCATATGAATGGCTCTAGTCACATGTCATTAAGCCTCCCCTGGCCTTTTGCAAATGGCCACCTCCTTCCTCCTCGGTTCATAATTTTTCTGTGTATAATCGAGAGCGAGATGTGAAAGTGGCTGTAAAATGCCCCGTGGCACTTCTAATAACCTTGGCTGCTTTATTACATTCATGGGTCCCTTTCATCAGATCTGGGAAGTGCTGCTTTTTCCTTGATGTGATTACTGGTGAACGGGCCATATTGTTTTTCAGGAATGTGACACCTGACTATACCATGTCACGGGTATAATTCTGGTCGCACAGCAGTTTGTGGTCAGTATTCATCCGTGTGATAATTGGGAGCTGATTGTTGGAGAAGTAGCAAGAGCTCCGGTAATTAGGTGTTAGACAACAAAATGGGCTCCTGAACACCAATCGAACGTAGCTTGTATAACCACTGACAGTCTGTTTATCGTGAATGTCTGTTAGATTTGTTAGAGGCTGTTAGGATGTATCGAGCACACGAGCAATTAGATTTAAAAGCAACACAATTACAAAATATCACTGCGGCAGCTATGACCAGGTCAGAGAATTCTGCAGTTCAGTGCTGAATGGATGTGCATCATAGAACATGTGACAGTGGAGAGACAGAGGAGGGACAGAAGAGAGACAGAGGAGAGACAGAGGAGGAACAGAGGAGAGACTGAGGAGAGGCAGAAGAGAGACAGAGGAGAGACAGGAGGAACAGAGGAGAGGCAGAAGAGAGACAGAGGAGAGACAGAGGAGGAACAGAGGAGAGGCAGAAGAGAGACAGAGGAGAGACAGGAGGAACAGAGGAGAGGCAGAAGAGAGACAGAGGAGAGACAGAGGAGGAACAGAGGAGAGGCAGAAGAGAGACAGAGGAGAGACAGAGGAGGGACAGAGGGGAGACAGAGGAGAGGCAGAAGAGAGACAGAGGAGAGACAGGAGGAACAGAGGAGAGGCAGAAGAGAGACAGAGGAGAGACAGAGGAGGGACAGAGGAGAGGCAGAAGAGAGACAGAGGAGAGACAGAGGAGGGACAGAGGGGAGACAGAGAAGGGACAGAAGAGAGACAGAGGAGAGACAGAGGAGGGACAGAGGAGAGACAGAGGTGAGACAGTGGAATAACAGAGGAAGGACAGAGGAGGGACAGAGGAGAGACAGAGGAGGGACAGAGGAGTGACAGAGGAGGGACAGAAGAGAGACAGAGGAAAGACAGAGGAGGGACAGAGGAGGGACGGAGGAGTAACAGTGGATAGACAGTGGAGGGACAGAGGAGGGACCGAGTAGAGACAGAGGAGGGACAGAGGAGGGACGGAGGAGGGACAGAGGAGGGACGAAGGAGCGACGAAGGAGCGACAGCACATGCATAAGCCAAAGCCGTGACTGGTTCTAAACCCAGGGCAAACATGCACAAAACATCTGATTATCCACATTTCAGATGTGGTGTTTATCTAAAACAATGGAACTGTACGTCTCTGGACAGGACTGTTGTCTCTGGACAGGACTGTTGTCTCTGGACAGGACTGTTGTCTCTGGACAGGACTGTTGTCAGTGATTTTATTCTTTTGTTATTGACTCTGAGGGCACGACATTGTTATTCCACTGTGACGACAATAACACTGTGATGTAGTGGCGTGTGCTTAGCGTTCATTGAAACAGTCCTCTCCATCAGCATGCAGCCGGGGCGTCCAGGAATCCCTCCTGTCGCTCTCTGATCCGAGCCCTGGAGCCTGCGCACAATGTAATAATGCTTTAAACTCCTGTGCACGTCGCTGCTTCTATAACCTTGAGTAGGAGCTGTTTTGTATATTGGTTTCTCTGCTGCTTTTAAACATAATGAGCTCAGTGTGTGTGTGTCGGACGCATGCAAAATAACGTACTTAACCTCCCATATTGTTGTTCTATTGGCAAAGGCTGACTGTGTAATGAGAGCTGTTAAAGCTATTCAAATGTAAAAGTGATCATATCATGTTCTACCCGATGGATGAACTGCACTTGTGGCTCGAGAGTTCCTCAATAGTTTTGGAAAAAAGATGTTTATTGACATTAGTTTGGAGAATTGAGCCTTAATCCTTATCGTAATTGAGGTTGACTCTTACAAGACTTATATACAACACTAATAGCTTAACTTTATGTACCTTTTGCTCAATCATTGGCTCTGGATAAAGTTATGTGTGGCTTGATACAAACTGTATAACTTGTGTTTTCTATTATTTGCTGTGTTTTTAAAGTGTGTCCAAGAGTCATTGCTCTAAGGCTCAAAGCAGCAGATTTAAATCTGTAACAAAAGATGAATACGTTTGCAAAAATACAAGCAGCTATTTTCCAAAGTTTTATCTGGCCATTATTTCCAGCTGTCAGATAAATACGGCAGCATATTGTGAGCCCAAATCATTTATACGAGTGTTTTGTGTCATTTTCAGATCATTTTGTTTCAGCTGAGAGGGAAAAGTGGGCTATTTTCCCATAACACACCTGGACTTTTGAGAAAGTTTGAGCTGACCCAAATACATTCTTCAACCCACTTTTGGATTTCTCTGAAGAAGCAGAGGATCAGATGAGTCGGAAAAGAGGCAGGACATTTGACTCCTGAAATCTCTCTTCTTCTTTTTTGCCTTTTCTTTTGTACTTATTCCTCCCTTCCTCTCCTGACGTAAGTCTCTGGTTCATAAATCACGACCACCCAAGTTATTGTATTTACAGTTGAAACTTGAAAACAAAATTATGGCAAGAATCCATATTAAAACTCCTCTATAGTGAAATTTGCCTCTCGGTCATTTGACAGCTGTGTAAGGCACTTGTTCTACTTGTTTAATAAGTGAATGAGAATAAGTTGTGTCGATGTAAATAAAAAAGATTAGTTTTAGTGTTTTGCATGAATTGAAAAAAACAAATTGAATTCCACTTACGTGTTCTCTCTGCTTGGTCTGGAAAGTCGTGACATAGCACATCCCACCAACAAATCCAGTCATGTGCGCACAAGAAACACGTCCTTTTAAACGGCCAACAAGGGACACAATTAGTGGTTAGCGCAGATTTCCACAAGTTTATTTTAAAAAGAAACCATTTAAAGGGAACGACGTAATGTTGCTCAAAGTTGTTGAAACCTCGATGTTTCAAAGCCACAATAGCAGCCAAAAATGTGTCGTTCATTAAGATATTCACTAGATAAGTAAGACTACCGGTATATACTCAAAATATAAGATAAGATAAGATAAGATAATCCTTTATTGTCCCACATGGGGAAATTTCATTGGTGCAACGCAGGTAGATACAGAGGTAGATACAGAAGAACAGATCACTTATAGGAAGTCTGAAAAACACTCTCAGTAGAAGTATGTTGTATTTAGATTTGTCTATACAACTTTATAATCATTTTTTTATTGTTCATATGAAAAACATTGAAAAGCATAACGACATTTCCTGGTCTGCTTATGTTTTCTTTACTTTATATTTACTCGTATTTAATTCTGTTTCAATACAGTACAATACATCTTTATATATATTCATGCTAATTTGGATCTATACATTGCCATTAAGTTATGATTTAAAACACATAAAATAACCTGTGTGTTGTTTAAGAATTCGATTTTTTTTGTACAGTGTTCATAGTCACAGCCCTTTCTCGTGCCTCTTTGAGTGAACCACATGCTCTGTCTCTCCTCATTCGGATGCCAGTGTTGGAACAGACTCAAACCACATTAAAAACCTGTCGTACATTTTTGCTCCCAGCATCATTCAGTTCACCAGCTCCCAAAACCTCTTCACGTCCCATTTGTGAATGCCGGCTCTCTCTGTATTTACGTCACATTTGACCCTCCAGCTGCACTATAGCAGTATATTTTTGGGATGTGAGTTTGGTTTTGGCACTAATGGGGATATTTTGTCCTCTGCTTTTGTGTGGAGCAAGAAGCCAAACAAGAAAATGCCCTGACGTTCCCCCTGGCTTTTCTATTTGTGCAGCTCAACTGTACAGATGCTATTTTTCTTCCAGGTGAAATGGGCCAACAGGGGGCAGTATAGAGACATTGTGAGGAGATTGGAGTGGGGAATCCTCAGAGGGGTCTGGAGTGAGCCAGTGAGACGTTTCAGCATCACACAACCACAACTGCCATGAACAACTGCAGCCTTATTTTACACAGAATCTATGTCTTGGACTGTGTTGGTCAAATAGTTATTCAAAATGGGTCACGTTCAATGGGAATATTTCATAAAATAATCCTTGCTGGTATTTGAGCAAGCTTTTTTTTTTTTTTTTTTTTATGTCTAAATGCCTTACAAGTGATGTATAAAAAAGTGGACACTATCAAACGTAGCAACCAAATGAGTAAACGATGTCATGTACTTAAGTGATAATAATAATAATAATACCTTTTATTTATATAGCGCTTTGCAATGACCCAAAGACGCTTTGACATATACAAAAAAAGGGGGGGTATTTACAGACAGGGGGGACAGCACGTACAGTACACAATAATGTACACAGTCCGAAAAAGAACAGATAAAATAAACAAGACAGAAGAAGTACAAAGAAAATGATGGGGATGTAACAGGGGGTAGAAGTGTAGACAGTGGGGTAGAGGAGGCTAAGTAGTGGACATAGAGAACACTGTACAATAGAAAGAGAGCTCTCAGTAAAAGGCATAAAACACACACAGTGCCTGGGATCAAATGTATAGAACCAGCAGAGTTATTGTTAATTACTTGAATTGCTTTATCTAAATCGTGACTTTATGCAATGATTTGCTTTTATTTTTGATCAAGCTCTTGGTTCCACACGAATATAGCTAGAACCCCATGAGTGTTGCAAAGTCTCAACTTGAACAGTCACAGTTATGGCTAAGACTGCATGCAATCATTTACTGTATTCATTATGTCCTCTGTGAAGTCTTAAATCTTTGTTCTCTGTGCCACTCTGAAATAGTGTATCTTAGTTTAAAAAATATGTCGCAAAACCTAATTTCAAGTACCACTGCATTCGACCATTGGACAAGAAGAACATTCAAATCAGAGTAGGATATTTTTCTTTCTGTACACGCCCTGATCTCTTCGCAACGTTCAGCATATTGATTGTTATGTCAAATGAAATGTATAGCTTTGACCAAGGGGAAGGTGCTATTGAACTGTCCTTTAGAAGAGGTAATTGTGGAGTAAGACCAGTCTGTGGCCAGCGAGTCCTCATCACGTTCAGACAACTTGTCCCTCACTGTTTGTAGAGTATATATTTCCCCTAATGATTAAGGAAAACAAACCTATCATTTCCATCATGATGTGCGGTGGCCTTTTGAAATGTCATCCGCATCGATACGTCTGTCAGGAGTCCCACTGGCAGAGACGGTGCTCGCTCCATCATTCAGCCCTGTTCACCTCTTCGTGTCCAGGCCCTCGTCACACGGGGCGGTCCTGTCTGAGGGCGACGCAACTGTGAAGTGATGGAGGAGAAATGGTTGTTCCCCCCATCATATCCATGTACTTAATGTGTTGGGCTTTGCTTATCAAACCATAAAATAATTGAAACAAGTATTATTTAAAGTTAACATTTGATAGAGGTGGATGATATTGACAAAAATGCATAGCTCAATATTTCTTTGACGCGTCCCGGTAACAATAGTCGGACGATATTATGTCAATCCAACAAAAATGAGTTAAACATGTTTTTTAAATGTATTAGTTGAGGTTTAATTATCACTAAAATGTGAATTCCTAACTTTTCTTCAGTTTTATTTTTTACCAGCACTTTTTGTAGTATTTTTTGCATATTTTCAAAACACAATATTATCAAAATGTTCATATATTGCCCACCTCTAACATTAGATATCTTTTTTATTATCCCGATGATGATGATGATGATGATGATATTTTAGCAGTCATACTCAAATGTGGTGTCTATAAATGTCTATAAATGTCGTGGTTGAGGTTCAAGTACAACACATATTAAATGAAGCAGAAATATATGTTATCAAATGTACAGTAAGACTAGAAAAAAAAGAAGAGAGATATTGTTAATAAGTTTAATACATGCCAGACTCTTTGTTGGGGAGTTTTTTCACATGGGGCAGCTCCGTTTGGTGTTATATAAGTGTTTAGGGAGGAAAGAGGAAGAATCCCACCGACACTGAACACAAGCTGAGGGGAAAGTGTTTGTTAATTGGTCTGTGAAGGTTTCATGAAGAAAAGCACATCCTCGGTTTCTGTCTGTGCACCACAGACACTGAGGGGGCATTAGTTTACATGAGGTGGACTTAATTAAAGTGGTGTACATAATGTGGTTCCATGGGATGACATTCTCTCATTGAATAACAACATTTCAAGACTGTGAAATCATTCATACGAGCATACAAATAACCATTCTAGAATAGAAATGAAGTTCACCATGCATCTTATTGAGTACAACGCAGTCATAGAATACAGTGGAAGACTAATTGGAAGAAAATAATGTGTGTGGAGGCTGTCATAATAAAGAAGCATTTTGGGTTTGATTAAATGTATGCAGGCTTAGAAATATACAAATTGAATATCTTATGTTTCAGCTTCTGGTGAATGTGTGTATTCTTTGTATTCTGAGGGTTGAAGCTCTTTTGGCTTAAGATATTACAATGACCTGAAGTTGAACCCACCACTATCCGCCTGATATAAAGTAAAACATATTTATATCAAATACAGCCTTTACTGATAATAATTGTAATCAATCAGAAGGCGCGTTTGGGATAAGCAAGACTTGCGCATTTCTGATTGGTGCTGATCGGCGTTGGAGTTTTACTCTTTTGGTCTGCACAAGGCTGCTGGGTGTTTTTTCTGTACTCTAACTTCAAGTCTCGATCATCCAGACGTGCAGCTAAACACGAATGCACCTAATATCAGTGCAGCCTTTGCAGCTTAGTGAAGGTGCATGTTCATGAGCCATGGCCTGTCTTTGTCACTTTGTCACACGGAGACAAAAGTGGCTATATATATATATTCAAAATCCAGAAACATGGCACCAGTTCAGTATTTGATCACTCAAAGCTACTAAACCACAGAAATACTACATATACCAGGGGATGTGGTGACACAGAAAGGATGTGATGTGATATGCGGCATTCGCAGAAAAGTTGTAAAATGTCAAGAAGAAAGTTGTAAAATGTAAACTTAAACTTAGCAGAGATTCTGACTGTCCAGCCTGGATCTTCAGTCAGATCTACACAGACGAGGAAAGGAGGACTTCAGATCTCACTGGTCTATGATGATAGTTATGATTTATTCATTTTCCCAGAGTCACCTGTGGCTTGTGGTGTAGTGGAGGGTAAAATCCTTTTGATTATGCAGTTAACGCTGTAATCACCTCATTAAAGAAGTTGCCATGGGCGCGGCCATTATTTATGACTACAAAAACATTTTCAAGAAAAGATGCTTTATTGTGGGTGAACATTAAACATGTTTCACAAATCAACCTACTTCATATAATATTTAGCTGTGAAACTTTTAGTTCTCAATGAAAAAAATGTGGAATTTCCATTTAACCCAGAAATACAATCTCAATGAAAGTGCAGGTCAGGAGCAGTCAGTTGATGCAACATCTTTGCACTCTGGAAACTGCTTTCAAAAAGTGTCATTACAGACCCTGAAACGCCCTCTCCACGTGGGTTACTCACACATTAGATCAAATATCTTTATGGATTTGCTTGAGCTCTGTGGACAGGCCTAAAGTGGAAATCGAGCATTTTATTGTATGTCGTATGCCACTGTTTGATGCCAAATTTAAAAGAACAAACTAAATAAAGTAATGATGCTTGAAGCCTTGAAATGTACCTCAGCAATTAAGAAAGGTGGTGCACATAGTATCCAGCATGTCACATTTTGGCACAACAAAAACCTCCACTGCTCTCCAATGAGAAAATCAGATTCATACGGCACTTTAAAAAGTCCAAAATTTAATAATACAGCCCCTTTAAGGTCCTCAAAACAGGTCAAAATGAGTGTTTTAGTAAAGTCATTTGCTTTGGCTATTTTAGTTTTATTATAGACATATTTGAGTGAAGCAACTTTCACCTTTCACAGCTCACATAAGACTGAAACGGCTGTGTTCGTTTACATATTGTCTTTGCAATTCTGCATCATCGGAAGCTGAATCCAATCGTTATGAAACAGGACCTTCTCCCTCATTGTCCCTTTGTGTATTGAATGTTTTAGTGCCAAAACAACAGAAGTCCCTCAGAGCAGTGGTGACAGATGATTGACGAAGACTGCCACGAGCTCCGGCAGACAAAGCATTATGTAAAGTATTTCTCCCACTGCGCTCCGTTCTGCCACTTAGTCCAACTTGGGCTGTATTTTAGCGTAGCTCCTTTAGTGTTTCTTTTCTCTGTGTTAGTGGACTTCCAAGATTGATCATGCTAATGACTGCACAGGCAAGGCACAAAAACAGCGCTGATTTAAATCCGTCAGGCACTCCTCTGTCTTTTACAGCGGTGCTCCATCATGAGAGAGCGTGCGGCTGCTCGCCCTGGCATGAATGGGGATTTAAAGAGTTTGTTAGAGGCTTTCTGACCTACAACAAGCCCCCAAATGTGTTCACTGCCTGGATTTACTGCTTTTAAATTAAAGCTGCTTAGACGGTGTGTAACGTGCGTTGAATGTAGCTTAAATATTTAGGGCGAAGAATTGCAAAATAGAGTTTCCCATTTAACAAGATTAACCGGTTGCTTTGAGCATCAAGAAGACTTACTGGATTCTGAAGAACCAACTTAAACTTCAACTATAACAGTTCTGTCGCTGGACCACACTGCAGATCCGTATTTCCCCTCCAAGTGTGCCATTTTAGATACTTTGACCCAGATTCTACAAATGAAGCCTGCGTAAATTCAGCCTGGAAGACCTAACTCCACCCATCTACATCAAGGCCACCCGCTCCCCAGCTCAACCAACGCACCCAGTCCGGCCTGTCCGTCTGTGAGAGTTCAGATCCCTTCTTCACCACGGAACTCCTCCAGGTTTCTACTTTTTCCCATGGAGGTTTTTGTAGTTTTTCCTGGCCGAGAAGGAGGGTCTAAGGACAGGACACCGCCCCTCGCACCTGCTCCCTATCCTCGATCAACGCACCCAAGTCACTCCTCCCCGTGTCACGTCGCACCTCCTCTGCTCCCAATCAGCGCACAGCCGGTCCGATTTTAACCCTCACTCAGTTGGCTCGGCCGCTTCAACCGTACTGCGAGCCACCACCTCCCCTGCTCCTCCTCTGCATCCCTCTCATCCTAATCATCCTCTCTACCCTCTCACCATATCTACCACCACCAGTCTCCAGGCCCTGGGGGGAGACATCTAATACAAATAGATTATAGAGTGCCCATGATCGCAATGTCTTCCGCTGGGGTCTGAGCGCCAAATAACCCATGTAATGAAGCTTGCTAAACAGTCCTTTCTGTGTCGTCTGAGTCTCTCCAGGGTGAATTACAGTTTGGTCCTTTATTGTCCCTGCGTTGGGTATTTTGTCATCTACAGTGGGTCTCGCAGTGCAGAGGTCGAGCTCCAGATCATGAGTCTGGATCTTGGTCGAGATCCCGGACTCTATTAAATTTGAGCTCTCTCTCTAATCCGATTTGAATGCTGATACACGGTAGATAACTTATGATCCTTGGAAATAGTTTATTCATTCATTATTTTCTTTATTTGAGCAAGTTGTAAAGTTGTAAATTATGGTCCTATATGAGGATTGGAATGATATGATACTATACTGATACACTGGTCTTATTATTATTATTATTACTTATATTATTATAAATTTTGCTGACAACTTAATCCATCTATTTAATCACTTTCCTTTTGCCTTTTATAGTCTACTCTGCAAGAGAACTTTGTCACAACGATAAAAGAGAATACAATAAGCATCCAGTTGTTCAGGGCTGAGTGCACTTACTGTTTGAGCTTTACAAAAGAATATGAAGAACAAGTAGTACAAGAAGAACAAGAAGAACAAGAAGTAAAAAAGATTAGAGTTAAGAGTTGTTTTTCCCTGTTCTTTTTTATTTGGCTTACCACTTTTATCCTGCTTGGAACCCTTGAAGGTTTATGGCTGCAGTTTATGAATTTTTAAAATACTTTGCATTTGCTCATTTTAGGGTTGAGCAAAATACTGAGACAGATATTGTTATTGTTGTAACCACGCCCAAGCCCATGTATAATCTGTTTTCATGCATTAATTTTCTACATTAAACCCTCACCGTACATTTCATACTGATCATATTTTTACAGTCACTTTCAGTGTTGATCTCTTTTGTCTTAATTGTGAATGCCTGTAATTTCAGTGGCCGTAAAGTTGCAGCTGTCGAAGGTTTGCCCACATCTCAGTGGGTTGGAGGCGGTGTTAACGACTCCACCGCGAGGCTCGACACTCACAGCTTCTCCTCCCAGAGTTCCCCCGGACCCACAGCGTACGCCGCACCACCACCAGTCGATCGGCGCCTCAGACCACGCTGCTTCAGTAATGAGCTCCACCATGACGGCATCGCCAGCTCCGCGCTCCTCACTGGGAGCTGGCTATTCTCATTATCTGAGATGTTGAGTGCCGTATCTCACAATGGAAGGGAAAGTCATATAAATCATACGGTCACTGTCTACTCCACGCACGGACGTAACGGTAAATGTCAAACTGAAGACGGCCCGTTGGTATTTAAGCACAATCGTATTTTCTGTCGTTTGGCTCGTCATTCTCACTGTTTACACAGGTGGGATCTGAAGACGAGGAAAAGGGACAAGTATAGATATGTCGTCCACCCACTTCTTTGTCTAAAGATAGACGGGAAATAAAGAATGTACTCTTCTGCGTCAGGTTGTTATGGAAAGGTTAAGCAGCAAATTAAGTCTTGGAATATTCTCGTACAGTAAAGGCGATGTGACTATAACGTTTGTTTCATTGGGTTTTATCATTTTATTAGTCGCATTCTTACATTATTTAAAAGAATGGATCCACGTTGATGAATTATTTCCAAATGACAATATTGCCCTTACCCCAAGAAAGAAGAATACTTGTCATGATATTATGGAAAGTCTCACTGTTGCTGATATTGTACTTTTTCTATAAATGCCCTGACTGTCCTTTTGATCTCTTATCATCTTCCAATGACATTAAGTGTTTAATTCAATTTGTTTCTAAACGTTGGTGTTCTGAAACAGAGCAAAGGATTCATTTCTATTTAGTCCCTTTTACTGTTCTGTTTTTATGCTGCTGCCAAAAATCATGCCTTAGGAGCTCATCATTTGATACGCTGTTACCTTTGTTTATCCAATTTCACAAGATGACTAACTATTCAATCTTGCCTCAAGAAAACTAAACTGAACTTTGATTGGTCAGAATCGTGTAAGGAAGACACACAATGTGACACAAATACAATTACAGTTAAATATTTATTTTGTTTGGCATGAAAACACAAGTTGCAGCCTTGAAATCCAGAACTCTTCTAAGATTTCACTCTTGTATTTCCACTATGTACTTACTTCCTCTTGCAGAAGTATTGAGCAGCAGCATTTGCTTTCAGTCATGACAGAAAAGATACAGTATATATTTTACATTTCAATAAAAAAGCGTCACATGTTTACGGTTTTGTTGGTGTTATTATGTACTTCAGGGATGCACATTTGTTGTCATCAAATAAACATACAATCCCTATAGCAGCATAGTCTTAATATTCCTGCCAAGGCTTTAAAACCGTGCACAGATATTTATCTTTGCTGGAGGACTCTCAAACCCCCTGAAAATGTTCTTTATGGCATCTGCAGCTGCACCTGCCTCAGATCTCTTGTGTGAGAACGGGAGAACGTGGCTTGTATCTCTCCCTGCTGAGCTCTCAGTGATGCATGCTGGGAGCTCCACTGTTCACTGTTGACGGCCTCTTGCATATTACCGCCGGTGTATTTATTGCACATGCACGCTCACAGTGCATGGGGGATCTGTGTGATGATTTGCATGGCTATAACCCTGAAAAAAAAAAACCTTCCCAAGCCTTCCCACCCACAGTGAAAGTAAACTTTGATCAGCGCTGGGAGGAAACGTCACAGGGCAGGAGGCAGCTAAGCTTGGAGTTAAGGTTAGAGTAGACTAATGCTAAATATATATGCAGGGTGTGTGTATGCTTGTGGTAGTGAGTGTAAGTGTGTAGGAAGAAGGGGTCTTGAATCTAAATGCCCTCCCAGCGGCACAACGGCAGTGTTTCCTCAGCCTCGCCCTTCTACTGCTGCACACGTAAACATAGTCATCATCTGTCGTATTTGGTCTTGATTAATGTATTTTGTAAATGCCATTTTTTTTTATTTTTGGGAAAGGTAGTGTGTCAGTTTCCCTCCATTCTTTTTACAGCTGCATTATCTGATTTCCAAACTGCAAAAGGATTGTGTATGTATTTAACTCTATCTCCTTTAGCTCTTACAAACTCTGTCACGTCGATATTATTATTTTATTTTGAGCACGTGCTTCACTTCAGAGCTGCTTTTTCATACAGCAACATAAAGCAGACTGTCAAAGCTCAGTAAACGCTTGCGCTGTTGATCTTAAGACCGGTTTTGTCTTAGTGTAGATTAATCCTGGTTTAATTCTGAGTATAATTGCAATTTGCACATTGACTCTAGAATCTTCCATTCTCACAGTATTCTCTATGGGACACGTGTCTGTGTGAGGAAATCACAGCGACCAAACAGTAAGACAAAGATGACCCACGTCACCCGCCTGTCATTGCCACTCTTCAAGCTTCTGACAGGTGATATAAGTGAACATGAACGGTGAGGATGGCAGGAGCGCACCAGTCTGTTTGGGGAGTTAAACACATGAAGAACACAATCCATTTTCATACACTTTTGACTATTGTAATTGTAACGTTGTGCTGGTTTCCCATCATTATCTTACCCATAGTTATATTTTTAGAGGTTTATGCATGTTTGATTAATCCTGAGTCTCAGAATATGTTTTCCTAACCCTTTGCCCCGCCCACAGACAACGATGAAAATCTGCTACTTGCTTTCAGTTTTGCTGGTTTTCTTTTACAGGAATTTGACTTGTTTCTATGTTATTTTGGATCAATATGAGTTTCACAATGGACAAAATGTAAAATAGTAACTACTTTGGTTAGATTGTGATATATAGTTGGGGTTTAGTTGAAGCTGTTTTTATTGTGTCATGGGAATATATTT